>NW_027468837.1:22743705-22766205 GCF_046254945.1 Alosa pseudoharengus
GGCCTGGCTCCCCTTTCTCCAGGATAAACAGAGTAACCAGTACAGCTGATGGGTATCACTGATCACAGGGAGATCCTCTTCTTCCTCCTCTTCTTCCTCCTCTTCTTCCTCCTCTTCTTTTGATTCTGCGCTTTTCTTTTTCTGCCTTTGGGCTTGGCTCAAAGCCCAGAGAGAGGCTTCATCTTAGCCGGCTAGCCTGGTATGTGTGTGTGTGTACAGTGTGTATGTACACTATGTGTGTGTGTGTGTGTGTGTGTGTGTGTGTGTGTGTGTGAACGTGTGTGCAAGGAGTCTTACTGTGTGTGTGTGTGTGTGTGTGTGTGTGTGTGTGTGTGTGTGAACGTGTGTGCATGGAGTCTTACTGTGTGTGTGTGTGTGTGTGTGTGTGTGTGTGTGTGTGTGTGTGTGTGTGTGTGTGTGTGTGTGTGTGTGTGTGTGTGTGTGTGTGTGTGTGTGTGTGTGTGTGTGTGTGTGTGTGTGTGTGTGTGTGTGTGTGTGTGTGTGTGCGCGCGCGCGCACCTATGCCTGTGCCTGTATGTGATACTTTGTCAGTGTCAATAGGTCATCAGGTCCCATGTGCTATCAGGTGCTGAGGCGGCCGTGATAAGAGCAGGTGATGAATGGGGAAGATGATGACATGTTGTGATGGTCAGATCGGCCAGGTGTTTGCTCTCCTCTGATCACTCGTTCGTTCTCTCCTTCTCTGTCTTTATCTCTTTGAGCTGCTGTTTTCTTTGTCTCTACCTATCTCTCCCTTTTCTTTTTCTTTTTTCTCTCTTCCTTTCTTCCTTTCTTCCTTCCTTTCTTTCTTTCTTTCTTTCTTTCTTTCTTTCTCTAAGTTGAAGTTCCTGAGAGACTTGATTCTGAACTTGATTTTCAACACTTTTTTAGACAGAGATGTTTTAAAAAGTAAAATACTTCTCTCTGTCTGCCTGTCGTTGTCTCGGTCATCCCCTCATCTCCCTCGTTTTCTCTCCTCTTCCAGCGGTCTGCAGTTATGGCGTGTGCTTTAATGGCGGCGTGTGTCGAGTGGGTTCGGCCCAGCTCTGTGACTGTGCTGCGGGCTTCACTGGGGCCAGTTGCCAATATGGTGAGTACCCACTTTATTTATTTCACCATTCACACACACACACACACACACACACACACACACACACACACACACACACACACACACACACTCAGATGAGAGGTAAATTATGGATCATTTAATTTTATAGCAGCAACCAACTCTCACTTTCCCTTCACTTCTTCATGATGACAGCATCGCAGACATCATGCCAGTAACACTCCCATGTATCATTAGTGTTAGTAAAAGGCAGCATGCAATGGTGAATGGTAGGGATTAATGCTTCAGGTGGATACCTGCTGCGTTTGCCTCCTGAGCAGGATGCATCCAACTGGAAAACTTCAAACGAGTCCAGGAAAGTGCAAGTGCTGCCATGTTTGCTCCATTTTTCTCCTCAGCGGTTGCGGTGCATTAAGCCAGGTGATGGCCCTCATTAGGTCTAACACCCGTTGGTAGAGGTATGCTGGCCAATGAGAAGCTAGTGAGAGGGAGCCCAGATGGTGGACATAAAACACAGAGAGGACTCCCACAGTCTCAACACACAGACCTTACAGTGCACGTTAAGTGGGCTTGCACTAGCTGAAACACAGTTAGCTAAAGCAGACCTGCCCACTTGAATCTCTGTTTTAGCCTATGCAGTCTCCTATAGCATGCAGTGATTGGATGGAGTTGTAGAACTGGATGCATCAATAGGATATACAGCGGGGGAAATAAGTATTGAACACGTTACATTTTTTTTTCAGTATATACTTCCAGTGAGGCTATTTGCCTGACATTTTCACCAGACATTAGTATTAACACAGGTAATCCTTTTTTCCTGTGTCATCCCACTTTAATACACATAACTCTACTTATGGACTTTAATGTTTTTTTTTTTTTTTTAAATATGTGTGGATTGCCTGAGTAAATACTAATGTCTGATGAAAATGTCATGCAAATAGCCTCACTGGAAATATATACTTACTTAAAAAAAGTTTTTTTGACGCGTTCAATACTTATTTCCCACACTGTATATGGTTTATATGGCGACCTAGGGACTAGACTTCTTTTAGCTTTTAAAGCGATCTAGGCATGTCTTTAGTGATTGAATGGATTTGTAGAATGGTTAAGTAGATGTATTAAAGTGTGATATAAGGATGAGGTGTGTGATGGCATAGGTGGAGGGGGACCATGATGGTTTGTTAAAGGAGAATTCCGGTGTGATATTGACCTAAAGTGTGTTGAAACATGTGTGAACGTATGTCTCATAGCTCACCTCGGCTTGTCCCCTGCACTCAGAAATCTGGCACTAGTTAGCCAATGCTACCAACAGTTTTTCGTTGGGGGTGCCTCGGGCATCGGCCTAGCCATGCAAATAAATCACTGTTTTACACAATTTACGAGGCTTAAAGTAGCTCCATACTTCATCGGTAGACTTCCGAGGGCCTTGACATTTAAAACGAGACATTGACAACTTTTTTTTAAAAAAGCACTGGTAGTTTATTTACAAGACGATTTATACAGACAGTACCTTAAGGAATTTTACCGTTTGACACCATCTTCAATTTAGTCATGATAAGTCGAGTGACGAGTACGAACGAACAGGTATGATAAGGGATCGGATTCCAAAAATAATTCAATGGAAATGCATGGATTCCAGTTGCTGCTACTGTGACTTAAATCACACCGGAATTCTCCTTTAAGCGGACATTTCATTCTGCCTCCAACACGGATGGAATGTCCACACCCTTGGATGGGGAGACTCCTTCCTGATAAACTATGACATTCCTGGCCGTCTCGCAGGAATGCACTATGTCCGAACATACGGAAGGTCTTTTTTCGTAAACAGGTCCGACAAATCATAACACAGCACGCTGGAATCTGAACCCCCCCCCACACGTTTGGCACAAAAAGTCTTTTTATGTTTGGGTTAGATTTCTTGGCTGCATCGAGGGAGTGTGACACGATTGACTGGATTTCCTCATAACTGGAGTGGAGCATCATCCCGCTGCACCTCCCAATGCCTTTGTTCCCAGACCGTTGCAAAGGCAAATACTTTATCGGCTGCTATTGTGGAAATGTCACCAGAGCGACATCCAGTTGCAGTGCAGGATGTTGTTATTTTTTGTGATAGCTACACACGACAGGAAATTCCTCAGAATGCCTTCACACTTAGACACACACGCACAAACGTGCACTCTAACTCTCTCTCTCACACTTACACACACACACACACACACACACACACACACACACACACACACACACACACACACACACACACACACACACACACACACACACACACACACACACACACACACTGTCCTAATTTGCAGCTTATTCAAAGACCCACGGACTGACCAAAATGTGTGATAAACTTGTCCCATGTGGCCCAAGAGGCCACACATCAGAGCATTTTAGAACAATAGGGGTCTCCTTGCAAATTGAGGTTTAACAGCATGTTGACATCTCCTAGCAAACTGCCTAAAAAACATCTGGATGGCCAATAAGCTTGCAGCTTTAGTAATGAGAATTCTGACACATACCAGACAGCAGCTCATGGTCTGGTACCTTCCGTCTGTGTTGCACCTTGAGGCCTGAGCCCCTTGCCATTTGTCCTGTCTTGGGACTGTTTATAGTGTCCTTTATCATCTCTCTCTCTCTCTCTCTCTCTCTCTCTCTGTCCACGTGCAGCTGGGAAGCTTTGGCCACACCTGTGGAAGCAGCTCAGACATTGCCTAATGGGTCTAATCAGGATGAGGGCTGAGAGAGGCAGTCTGGAGTGTTACATAGACACATTACACACACACACACACACACACACACATCCATCTAAACACACACACACCTACACACCTACACACCCACACTAATAAGCTTATTCACTTTCTCTGACACAATCATGAATATAATACAATGAAATTATATTGAAACCTCAACACGTAATAATAAGCTCCCATCCAGTCCCTCAGTCACACTTGCTTAATGAAATAGGCTCTCATATCCTCTGTCACCCAACAAAATATTTCCCAGAGTTCATTAGAGCAGGAAAACACCACTGGGCTCCTTCAGACACGCAGGGCAGCATCTAGACTCTTAGGGTGGAGGACAGTCGGGATGTGTGGCGTGTGAGAAGGAGTGTTACTGTTGCAGTGTGCTGGCCTGGGACATCCTGCTCAGTAAATACATGTGGATGTGTCTGTTTCTGTGTTTGTGTGGTTTCTGTGGGTGCGCATGCATGACGTATCAGTATGTTTATCTGTGAGTGTTTATGTGTGTGTATATGCATGTATCTGTACTTCTGTGTGTGTGTGTGTGTGTGTGTGTGTGTGTGTGTGTGTAAGGGTCTGCGTGCGTGTGATGCTGCAGAGGTCTGCAACAGGTCTGGACAGCATACCTCTCTGACACGTGATCCATAACTGGGATGAAGTGTGTGTGTGCGTGTGTGTGCGTGTGCATGTGTGTATGCGTGTGTGTGTGTGTGTGTGTGTGTGTGTGTGTGTGTGTGTGTGTGTGTGTGTGTGTGTGTGTGTGTGTGTGTGTGTGTGTGTGTGTGTGTGTGTGTGTGTGTGTGTGTGTGTGTATGTATGTTTGTGTGCACGTATCTGTGTGTGAGTCAGCCCTGTCTCAGGCACCTCGTGCTCCCTCTGCAGCCCGAAAGATGGCAGACACACCAGATCCCTCTACCTCACACACACACACACACACACACACACTCTCACTCACACACACACACACTCACACACACTCACACACCCACACACACACTCACACACACACACGCACGCACGCACGCACACACACACACACACACACACACACACACACACACACACACACACACACACACACACACTCTCAGAACCCATCCAGAGAGTGTGTGTGTGTCTGTCCTCTGCTTCCGATGTGCCAGCTTGTGTGTGCTGGGTCTCCGGTGCTGTAGGCTGTGTGGTCAAGGCTGCCTTTTTGTGTTTCCCTCTATCTCTCTCTTTCTCTGTCTCTCTCCCTATTTCTCTCTCTCTCTCACACACACACACACACACTTAGAGCACCAATACATGTGAAAGTAATAAAAGGCCAAAGTAAGAGGAGAGAAGAGAAGAGGGTGAGAGTGAGAGAGAGAAAGTGAAACCACAAACGGCAGTCATATTTTGTTCCGCTGCTGTTGTTTTTGCCAGGACCCATCCAGAGAGCGTCTGTGTGTGTGTGTCCTCTGTTTCCGATATGCCAACCTGTGTGTGCTGGTCTCCGGTGCTGTAGGCTGTTTGGTCATAGCTGCCTTTTTCTGTTTCTCTATCTATCTATCTCTCTCTCTCTCTCTCTCTCTCTCTCTCTCTCTTTCTGTCTCTCTCTGTTATGCTGTTGCTTTTTGTCTCTGATTTTCTCTTTCTCTGTGTGCCTACATTTCTTCCCCTCTCTGTCTCTCTTTCTGTCCCTCTCTCCTCCCTTTCTCTTCCCTCCCTTCTGCTCTCCATTCCCTTCTGCTCACTGCTTCTCTGTGAAGTCTGGGGTTCACTTCACGTGCCAGGAAATACTCGCATCCTGAATTGAATTCAATTTCTCTTACTCTCTCTCTCTCTTCTCTGCTGCCACTCACTTTTGTCACTCTCTCTCTCTCTCTTGCTTTTTCTTTTTCCCTCTCTCTCTCTCTCTCTCTCTCTCTCTCTCTCTCTCTGACCCCTCCCTCTGTCTCCCCTGTGGCTGGCTGGCTGAGTGTTGTTAAAGTGTGGGGAGGGAGCCAGGGGCTCGTGCTGAATGAGAACTTTGGGAATCACTGGCAGGAGGGCATTAAAGTAGGTGTTGAAAATGAGGCCTCGTGCTACAATTCAGATGTGCATGTGCGTGTGTGTGTGTGTGTGTGTGGTGTGTGCATGCGTGCATGTGTGCATGTGTGTGTGTGTGTGTTTTGTGTGTGTGTGTGACAAAGAGTTACGCACTATTGTGTGTGTAATTCTGTGTGTGTGAGAGAGATTGAGATGTGCGTTGGACTGACAGACTGTACAGCCATGATCAGCTTTGTTAGAGTGTCTGGGTTTATGGGCCTGTGGTGAGCAGTGAGACCCTTAAGGAGTGTGATTTTACTGAGATTAGCTCCAACAAGACTTGTCTGTTTCTCCAGGAGCGACATTTTTCTTGTCTGAGGTCAAGGTTCATGTAAACAGCTCTTTAGCCACCCTAATGACTTCAGCAATGCTGAGCTACTGTGCTAACAGACTTAGAGAAATATGGCACCTCAGCATGCTGTTTGAAGTGTGAATTGGAAGCCATTTTACGTGGGTAGTGATTATCCCATGTCTCTTTTAGTCCTGTGGGGGTTGAACAGAGGCCTTTAAAAGAACACCAATGGGAGGTCTTCCCTCCTGTCTCTGAATGTCTGGTTCCGAGCTTGATGTCAGAGGATGACCCTCCCCACCAGGCTTGGCACCCAACCCCCCCACCTCCCCCCCACCTTGAAGTTTTTTGTTTGGTGGGTGAGTGATAGCTGTTCTGAATGGGCATGCACTAAAGTGGCGGCCGGGTGGCTTTTGCATAAATTCCCGCCCCTGCTCTCACAGTGAAGCTATTAGGCCGTGAATGCTAGGGGTGGTTATATTGCCCTGTGTTTGGCACTGAATGGACGCCTGCCCTCAAAGAGAGGGCTGTGATTGGCTGGATCTGACCTATGACCTCTGTGACCCTCCCCCCTCCTCAGTGTATAGTCGTGAAGGGAAGATTGCCCCTGGGCCTTGTGTCTTTTAGAGTTTCTCATCTTTTTATCCTTCTTCATCTCCTCCTCCTCCTCCTCCTTTTCTTCCTCCTTCTCTGTTTCTTTCTCCTCCTTTCCCTCATCTTCTCTATTTCTTCTCATCTCTTGATTCATCCTCTTCTCCTCCCCTTGCTCATTTCACTTTCTCTCTCTCTCTCTTTTCCCCATCCCTTCATTCTTCTCCCCCCATGCCTCCATCTATAGTCCTTCTGAGCAGCCTGTGGCTCTGAATGGCCTGAATGGGGACTCACAGGTCAGGAGTTAAGTGACCTGAAACGGCCCTTTATTGTGGCACACAGAAGAGTCCCATGAGAGGATGACGAGTGGCGTAGTGCCTTTCGCACTCGCCGACACACGAGTAACTTACCAGGCCAGGGAGTGGAGTAGTCCACTCCCTGGCCTGTCCCAATATTTATACTATGCATCGTTGGGCATCCTCTAAGCTTGCCCAAAGTGCTCCTCTAGCTACAGGACTACAGTCCTTAACAGTACCAAGTCCATGGTTACAAATGTAATATATGCTTGTATTGATTGTGTACTTTAGGATAAAAGCTGAATTCATATATTTGAATGGTCAATGGAGTCTGGTCAATGGAGTCTAACCATTGAGCATTTCTAACAAATTTGAAATGATGTTGCTAAATGTTGTGTCTATTTCATAACATGGAAGTAGAAAACAGTAACTGTTAGCTGTTTCCTAATGCAGCCCTTTCCTCTGCTAGTCTGTGTTCTTGTCCCTTTGTCAAATGCCGCTGAGGTACAATGAATCCTTCTCTCAGAACAGAGACTGCGTTTGGTTTTTAGGACTTGGCAGACCTCAGAGAGCCCTTAAACGTCCCTTTTTATGTACTTCAGCGAGCAGCTGTTGGAAGCCACCAATGTCTTAGGTGGCCAGGAGGGCCTGATGTTGAGCTGTCATTTCAGTGTGAGTCAGTCTCTGGCGTAATTGTTTACGACCCTTTCCAAATGGGTTCAGAAAGTTGAGAACCTGCTTTGTTCAAATAAAAGGGCAAAACTGGTTTATTTGAACAATGCCTCACACTTACTTAATATTTATTGATTTGTTCTTGCTCTGAATATCACTTCAATTTATATTTTAAACAAGTGCCATCGGGACTCAAGTGACCGGAGGATATATTGCTAAAACTATTACAGGTGATGCCATTTAAATCCCTTGTAAAGGCATTATCTGCAGCTGACTGGCATATTAGCTTGTCACTCTGGCAGAAATGAATGAAGCCATTGTTTGGAGTTGTAGGCCATGTCGACAGTCTCAGTGAAGTGAAGATGTAATAAACCACCATGCAGCAGCATGCAGTCAGTGTTAATACTAGAAGCTACATCTGACTAGCACAGTCTGGCATTCATCATCTTCTGTTCTTGTCTACAACTGAGCTACTCTCTCTTATCAGGTGAGAGTAGAGGCTTAGTGAGTTGTGTCATTCTTCATGCTGAAGTCACTAGACTGTGAGTAGTTGCCATGAAGGCTTAGGTTCTCATTCACACAGAACTAGATGGTTATACTCAGAGCCGTATAAAGGTAACCTTTATATGGCTCTGGTTGTACTCATATGATATGGAAACTATGACCTTCTGCACATCTGGACTGACCCTCTGTTCATATGTACTTGTTCTTTTTGTTCTTTTTTCACACATGAAGTGTCTTTATGGCTTGTGCTCTGTGGCCACCTGGCTTCCACTCTTCACACATGCTGGCCTTTTGCACAGTCCGTGTCCTGGTATGTTCTTCGGTGTAGGCAGCTGACAACACTCACAAATGAAGTGGGCTCAGCGCCAGAACTCTAGTTGCTTGTGGGATGTGGTCAAATTCATCCCTAACTGGGGATGTCTGAGTATGCCAACCTGACAACATCAGTGCTGAAAACATCATTCACATTACTCAAGACATTCACTGTGTGACTTCCTTTACTTCATCCTTCTGCTGCTACAGTATCTTGTTTGATAGTTGTAAAGTTGATCGTTGCACATCTGATAAAAAACATCAGGAATCCTTTTGGTTCCTCTGATTGAAGCACTGGTTTATCTAGTGATGGCTTGTATTAAGAGTTAGTTTGCTGGCAGTGACAATCTGCTGACCAGCTCCTACTTGTCCCACTCTCTCCCTGACCAGTGCATCAGTGTGTAAATCCATATTCCATTCCAGTCCTTATAGAGCAGAGAGACGCTGCTGCTGATCAATCATCAAACATCACATAGCTAATCCACAGTCTTGACCACACCTGTCATCACAGCATATCTACAGGTACACCCTTGACCGAGTCAGTCGTCACATAGCCAATCTGCAATCTTGACCAGGTCAGTCGTCTCAGACAAACTGAAGCCTTCTTCAGAGTAGGGAGCCCTCCCAGGTAGTCCTGTCGGCTGTTCACCCGGCTGGCCAGACAGCTCTCTCCAGGCTGCGGGCTGGAGAGAGCTGTATCTGGGGTATATGAGTTTGTAATGGGGTGTTTTGTGTGATGCATAAAAACCAAACAATGCAGGTCTTTAATGAGACTTTTAAAACAAATACCCAGTCTCCCACACACAGCGGTGGAAGTTGGAGCTGGAAGTGGGAGAGAGGAATAGAGAGAGAGAGAGAGAGAGAGAGAGAGAGAGAGAGAGAGAGAGAGAGAGAGAGAGAGAGAGAGAGAGAGAGAGAGAGAGAGAGAGAGAGAGAGAGAGAGAGAGAGAGAGAGAGAGAGAGAGAGAGAGAGAGAGAGAGAGAGAGAGAGAGAGAGAGAGAGAGAGAGAGAGAGAGAGAGAGAGAGAGAGAGAGAGACAGACAGACAAAGACTGAAGAGAGGAAGAGAAAATCACACACAGCCTGACCACACACACCAACAATAACACCTGAAGCCCTCAGTACATCAGCAGGACACGGACACACACACACACACACACACACACACATACACACACAATGTGATCACCTTGGTATTGTACCATATACCTGGGATAGACAGATAGACCCAGATAAACAAAGAGGGAGGGAGATTGAAAAGAAAGAGAAAGGCAAAGAAAGATAGAGGGGCTGGACACACAGACACACACGCACACGCACATGCACACGCACACGCACATTCTGTCCTGTCAGCACTTAGAGACTGCAGACACACACCAGGAGTCAGGAACACACTCCTGCCTCCCCCCTGCTGTCGTGTTAGTTGTGTTTCCTGTCTGTAGATTCAACGTGTTTACAGAGTGTGTGCGTATGCGTGTGCGTTAAGTGTGTGATGCCCGAGTGAAAGCCCCCTTTCACTGCGGCGATAATTGCAACATTATCATTTTTTTTCTCTTCCTCTTGAGGAAATGATTTCTGGGCAGTGAGCTCATGTCTTGGCCCAGCGTAGCGTAGCGTGGACCAACAGGGCCATGCCAAGCCCAGCAGCCCGCTTCAGGGCTCCAAACGCTGTCCCTGGTGGCCTGTGACGGCTATAATATACCGAATAGATGCCTGATTGGCAGACTTTCACTTAACCACAGACTAGGGAAACGTACACACGTACATATTGACACACTGTGCTCGTCTTTGATGATGTCTGGTCTTTAAGCATCGAGAGTGTGGGGCTACATCATCTCCTTCCTGATTCACATTCAAGACTGGTTTCCTGCAAAAAGGGATCTGTTCTATATTAGTATCGCAGACTTTTTACAGGCCCCAGTAAAGTTGAGTGGCATGTATTTATGTCCAACTGTTCACTGGAGAGTGAGCCGAAAAAATGCCAAATCGTGATGTCCTTGAGACTCGAGCCTCTGGTCGATCATAAAGAGCGATGTGTAATTATTTTTCTAGGAGAAACAAAACCTACATTGGGGACAGGAGGAACTCAACAGGAACTCGAGCATCTAGTTGTCCTTTTTTCACATAAAAAAAAAAACCCTGTAGTCTCTGCAGCCAGTGTGAAATAGGAACTTCCATGGAAGAATATAAAACTGAACAAAAGGAGGCAGTGTGTGAAAAAGTGAACAGTTGTGTTTCTGAGAGCAGAACAGTAATAACTATTGCGGTAAAGCAGTGAGCTGCCTGCAACAACAGTGGCACTCGGGGAGCAGTGAGGGGTTAGGTGCCTTGATCAAGGGCACTTCAGCCGTGCCTACTGGTCGGGGTTCGAACCGGCAACCCTTCGGTTACAAGTCCGAAGTAGGCCACGGCTGCCCCAAATATATAAGTAACTCTGGAGGAGAACCCCAAGCTAATAAGAGAGAGAGAGAGAGACGTGTGAGGGCCCTGTGGTTTTGAGAAGTTTGTGAGAAGTTTGTGAGATGTTTGTGAGAGGAGGTTTACTATTGTGGAGGAAAACCAAAAAAGTTTTTTTTTGCCACACAAAAGGGGATGGGAGAAATTTACTTTTCAAGCATGAGCCTGTCTCCCTCAGCCCTGACCATCATAACACTTTGTCTCCTGTACACCTGCCTGTTTTACAGGTTATATTAGCCCTCCTACAATCTGAACTGTGGTCATAACATATACATATTTTAACTTATCCCCTGTTATATATTGTTCTTAAAGTATATATGTTTTTTTTGTAAGAAATTCTAATGTTTACATTCTTGTCTTTCCATAGTCGTAGTTAATAATAATAAGCAAATTTATTGCACTGTTCAATCCTTGCACTGTTCACTTTTGCACTACCACCATCTGTCTAAAAGAAAGCAATTTTTGAAAGTGAACTGAAAGTGAATCTGTGAAACTGTGGAAGTGAACTGATGAGGGTGGTTCTTTGGGACTCAGAGACTGAGGGCCAGATGCACTAACGTTTTTCAAATACGCCCACTTCAGGCGTATTTGTTTCGCAATGTGCGTGTAAAATCATTGCGAGGTATGTACAAACAGGCCGCAATGATGTAAAAGCGCAAACTGCCTGTCGCGGGAGCTGAAAGTGGCAGATTGCGTTTGTCATGTCATGCATATGCATTCATGGGAGGATCCCGGGGAAATGGGGAGTTTAGCGTAAAAAGATGGGAGGGGAAGAGTAAAGAGCGCCTAATTATGTATTCTGCGGTATGTACAAAGACTGCTCCTGAAAGTGCACGTCTATTCTGCGCCTAAATACTTCCGCCTTGTAAAAGCAGGTGTTAATCCAAATTGCAGTTCAATGCGTCAATAAGAGAACCAAAGACAACAGAATCGCTATTTAGAGCACCAGTTTTTGTGGTGAAAGTATTTGTACTACCAAAAGCAACCTTAACTTTCGTTGGCTTTTCGAATGTCTTACTTTCACTTTCATGTCATTCACTTAAACTTTCCTACTTGCTAGATTTGACCAATCTTCCATAGCTTAAGTGCACAAGTAGTTTGAGTAGAACTACTGATCTTCATTATCTCCCTGCTTGTTTACATCTTATCATGTATGGTATTATTTCATGATCGCTAAATGTTTGATTCTTTTTAATGTTGTCATCAGTTAACTTCTTTCAACTGCGCTTGTAAGTAGGCGCTGCCATTCAGTTGTGGACGTTCGTAAATTGCGTTTATGGGCGGAGAAAGGCAGAGAAAGGCGCAGTTTACACTAAGGATTGAACGATTGATAAATACGACGGAAACTTGGGTCTGACAGCGTTCGCAATCTGCGGTGTGTCCATGACGCTGATAACGCTACGTTCGCAAATGTACGTACATCTGGCCCTGAGAGTTTTAACCAGTAGCTAGTCTAGAGGAAAACTCAACCTCATGAGAAAGCCACTAGTGGGAGTGGATTATGGGAGTTGGAGTCCCCCAAGTGACTGAAGCCTGCTCCCTCCCTCCCTCGCCTGCTGCCCGCTCAGTCAGATGTGCAGAGAGCACCCACAGACACGCTCGGTCAATGGCGCGGAATCTCCCCGAGCCGAGCCGAGCCAGACAATTGGTGGAGAGTGGGGAATGCCCTGTTGCATTGTGTACGAGGGCTCTTTGTCTCATGAAGTTCTCATGAAGCTCTCTCTGCCTCTCCGTCTCTCTCATCCAGACATTTTGGGATATTGTCACCCCCTCAGCCCAATCCAGTCCTTTCCACCACATTGTTCCGGATCAAAAGATAGTTTTATAGAATTTGCAGTAGATTGAAGAGTGTTTTAAAGAGAGAAATTTTACAGTCTGAGCACTTGAGCAAGTTCCTTGAGTTAATTTCATTAAAGACTTAGTCTGTTATTCTTGTCTTAAACACTTAAAATTCAACCTCATGATTCATTGGGTATTTATTCTGTGTATGCACTCAAAAATCCCTTCGTCTGGGTATGCCATTCTGGTTCAGTAAATAGGAAACAAACAGTTCCAACCAATTAACACATAATGCTTTGGACCGGTGAAAGAGAAGGATGTAGTTTGATTGTCTGTTGAGCTCTAATATCAACTTTTTCGATTTTTACTTGATTTTTTGACCTCCCAGTGAGTAAATCCTGATAAACTAGAACAGCTTCTGACAGTAACGGTCTGCCAAATGGTGGTTCCTTCCCATCTGACTCCGACCAGGAAGCAAGAGCCAGTAGTAGGAAGGGGTCAAAGGGTCACTGTGGCTCGGCCTCAGCAGTGAGCAATGGTCTCACTCAGCTGCCGGTGGGGTGGTGTGGAGAGGGTCATGTGGCTGTGCTGATCTCTGGAGATATGAATGTGTCCATTTTACTGCAGGTCAGCAGGGTCATCATACACAGTTGCTTTTAACAGAAGCAACTGTGTGTGTGTGTGTGTGTGTGTGTGTGTGTGTGTGTGTGTGTGTGTGTGTGTGTGTGTGTGTGTGTGTGTGTGTGTGTGTGTGTGTGTGTGTGTGAGTGTGAGAGAGAGAGAGAGAGCTCTGTCATGGGTGTAAATATGACCATGTGAGTAAGTAGAGGACCAGTAGCAGTAGCAGGCAGTAGCGGTCAGTGCAGCACCACTGCCAGTAGCAGCAGCTGCAGCAGTAACGGTCACTGCAGCACCAGCAGCGGTAGCAGTATCGGTAGCAGAGTCCCATGTGCTGCTGGAAAAAGTGTCTAATGGGAGAAGGATTTCATCTGCCTTGTGCGTTCAGGGGGCTTTTATAATGCTCCTGCTGATGTCATCACCACAGCCCCATTTCCTATCATGCTCCTCTCACTCGTGCTACCCACACACACACACAAACATAGGCACACACACACCGACCACGCACACAGACACACACAGACACACACACTCAGACATAGCACCCCTTTGATCTGACTCACACTAATGGACCATGAGCTCATAGTGAGACAATGAGAGAGAGAGAGTGTGTATTTGTGTTGGAGAGGGACACTTTCAGGTGTCTGTGTATGTGTCTAAGTGTGTGTATGAGAGGGAGACCTGCCTTCCAGACACATTTAAATACTAATAAAGAAGTTTACCACACACACACACACGCACACAGTTTAACTCTTATAAATGCTTATGAGTTATAGAGACTTCTGTATGCATTGGTAAATGCATATGGATTGTATCTATGTCCTGTATGTCAACTGTCACTCCGGTATGGCTGTGGCAGCCTGCACTCTGTAGGTTACGGTATGCATATTAGTGTTAGTCGGTGTGTGTGTGCGTGCCGTCCATGCGTGTGTGTGTGTGTGTGTGTGTGTGTGTGTGTGTGTGTGTGTGTGTGTGTGTGTGTGTGTGTGTGTGTGTGTGTGTGTGTGTGTGTGTGTGTGTGTGTGTGTGTGTGTTTGGTAGCAGGTTCTAAATCTGAACTGAATTGACAGCTTTAATGAGAGGAGAACACTAATGATGAGGGCAGATGTGTAATGATGACAGCAGACTCAGATTTCCACCGCGGTTGAGTACATATAGGTATATGCCAGTGTGTGTGTGTGTGTGTGTGTATGCTCTTCATTTAGAAAATCCTTTACTTTCTTAAGTGTTATGTTTTTGAGTGTGTTTTTTTTTTTTACTTGTGTGTATTTTTGTTAAGTTAAACAAGCCTCATCATTCCCATTCTTACTCAGTTACTTTGTTCGCATCACTGTTTCCTGCTAACAAGTCCGAGTCAGCCTGTCCGAGTGTTCTGCATTACCCTAATGGCTCTTCCCTGAAATAAACCTGCTGAGTCATGAGTCATGAGTCATGACTACACCTGTGCTTCCAGAAGCGGCTGGTGCTGTCAGGGTCATGCTCAGGCCCATATGCTGTTTGTGCTGCAGGGTAGCTGGTGCTCTCTCTTTGTAGCTGTCTGTCATGCTGCGTGTCGTGTTGTGGCCTGCCTCAGTGCTCTCTCATTCTGATCTGTCATGCCGGTTTACATCACAGATTCATGGCTGTCTGGGTCACATGCAGTAGTACTGATTGGTTTTCTGGTCTGAGAACAGGGACTACAGATTGGTTGAAGCATTCTCTCTTTTTCAACAGAAAAAGGTATATTGTGACCCCCCCCCCACCCAACCCACCCACCAAAGACACACACACACACACACACATTGATTGATTGCTTCAGTCACTTGCCTTTCATGCATTTTGATTATGTGGCACCCAACAGGCCCAAACAGCATAACTTGTGGGAAAACCTGTGTGTGTGTGTAGCTGATAGCAGGGGCATGGAATGTGAGCAAGTAAAATGATAGAGAGCCGGTGTTCTGTAATGAAGAACCTTTATTACAGGGAACATGCCCCCCCTCTCTATTCTCTCTCTCTCCTCTCCCTCTATCTCTCTCTCTCTCTTTCTTCTTTTTCTCTGTCTTTACATGCCCCCCTCTCTATTCTCTCTCTCTCCTCTCCCTCTATCTCTCTCTCTCTCTTTCTTCTTTTTCTCTGTCTATGTCTGTCCCCCCCTTTCCCTGCTCCCCTGCCAACATCCTCTTCTTTTCTAAGATACAGACTGGTCTGTGTGTGTGTGTCTTTATGTGTGTGTGTGTGTGTGTGTGTGTGTGTGTGTGTGTGTAAGGATGTGTAACTGAGAAGTTGTTTGTTATACTTGTGGTAACTAATGGATCTACCTTGTATTTCCTGTTATAAAACTGCTGATATTGAATCATGATAAATCAGCCAGCAGACTTACAGTCAGGGAAAGAGAGGACAGAAGCGTAGATGAATAAACAGGGGGAATGTGGAAAAGGTCGCTGAAGTTGACGTCATATGTGCTTAACTAGAATTTGGAAGAGCTCATAATCAACAACAACCATAATTCTACATTACTCACATGCACACACACGCACACACACACATGCCCACACACACACACACATGTGCTCACACGCACACACACACACACACACACACACACACACACACACACACACACACACACACACACACACACACACACACACACACACACACACACATAAACACACACACTGGCACCTTATTGCAGGGGCTTACCTGGGCTTCAGGGCCTCGACCAATGAGGGACATCCTAATAATAATAATAATCAATGATGATAACAAACGGCCGTGTCCGTAAATAAATGTGCACATTGCACTGTACAATGACATCGGTGCAGGTGGAGCGAGACCTCCTTCTCTTCCCTTCCAAAGTAGGGATGTTAACCGATGACCGTTTGACCGATGGTTGACCGTATCAACGTTAACCGATCAAAGTTGTCAGTAGTTGGTTAAAAAAAAAGTGATCTCTAAATTAGGCTATTATAGACAGTGGACTAAACGCTACTAGCCTACAGTTAGCCATCTCATTCCAAGATCTTTTTGTGTGAAGTGAACAAATTAGCCCTCACACTCAATTTTGGCTCGAGGTCACATCGTTTAGGTTCGCGCGCTCACAAGATTTGCGAAAAGTAAAGGCTACAGGCTAAAACACTCGAGGTTAGAGCCAGGGCAGTCGACAGGATGAAGCGTGCAAAGAAGTGTGTGGGAGCATTTCACCAAAAAGAATGACACAGATGTAAGTTGCAACCATTAATTCCATATAACAGGACACCTGGCAGGCCGTCCTGCTTATCACCCGGTTGCCACTATAGGCAATAGCCATGCCTTTAACACGCAAAGGAAACAAGCGGTTCCGTTTAAAAAGAAGCCAACTTGTAGGCTACAATGTTCTTTGGCCCTATAACAGCGATCGCATGGACAGTTAACTTGTTTACAGTTGATTCCATTGTTGCGAAGCCTGCTTTCAGGCGTCTTTTACGCATTCATTAAATATTTTCACAGTCTATTTTGTAGGCCACAGTATTCTCTATTTAACTTGTTGGCCAAACCGTTGTGTTATGTTTTAATAATCAGGCGGCGGCCTAACCCTTCTGTGAGCTGTTGGCTGCAGTATTCTCGTTCATAGATTAAACGAGAAAAAAAAAATAACATTAATTATACAAAAGAGTTGTTCTGTCCGTATTAGAAAGCACACAGTGAATTACTGTAGACCTGCCTTGGCCGGTGCGTCTTTTGCGCATTCTGAAGGTGCCTGTTTTATCCATTGGTTTTATAGTGTTGCAGTCTTAGGCAACATTCCTCATAAGATGTACAGTAGCCTAGAAATCTAGATGCACCCTAGCGGCAGGGCTAGTCTAGCAACTCTCCGTTGGCTTGTGAGCTAGAAAAATTAAACTTCTATCAGGCCAATCAAATCATCTATAGAGACGTTAGACGGGCTTAACATAATGATTGATGGCAGAGTTGCAACGGTTTGGCTTGAATTCCCTGCTACTTAAAAACAAAGAAGATGGATGTTGCTGTTGGCGAACGTGACACGAGTTAACCTTTTTTTAAGTTGGCAAAAGTTTGAACTAGCCAACTAACTCCGCTGGTAGAAAAACTCATGGGACTCATAGCGCTGTCCTATTGCGTGCAGAGGGAATTTGAAAGACAACCGATTATCCCGCCCCTCGGACTGAGCACTGCCAACGGTGAGTGCCCAGACCCTACATTTTAATGTGGGTCTGGCTCGTCAGGCTACATAAGATGGGCTTAGATTTGGAAATACATTACATCTACATTTCAGGAAGGATCATCAATGGTAACAGATAAGGTGATGATGATCATCATCTTTCTTTATTGTTAGCACTACCTCAAACTAAAGCGGCATCTCTTCTGAGCTGTCATTTTCTTAAATGAGCCACGGCAATGTTTCAAATGAGCTTCTAACGCTAGACAAACGCCTTTATTTTCAACGCGATCACCTTGTATCCAAACCATTTCGAAACTAAGGAGCCATTTGTCCTCCGATTACATACAAGCTCCTCAGCGCAGCGTTTGCGGGACTCATGTTTTGCGCTGTAGGGAATTTAAAAAAAAGTGACGTGAGTGGAAGGACGGCGCCGGGGCAGTGTGCGTGTGTGAGCGGTAGGCAGAGCGGCAGAGAGATGCGACAGAGTTGCGAAATTGCAGGCGCGGCTCGAAATGGCTGTTATTTCAAATAGCGTAGCATATTTTAAACTAATCGGTTAACCGGTTTCAACCGGCTAACGAGGCTTGGTGGTCGGTCAAGAAAATGTTTAGTTTTCGCCATCCCTATTCCAAAGTGTAACAAAATGTAACAAAATCCTAATAAATCCCAACGGGTATAGAGGAGATGGCCTGGAGATTCCAGATTTCCAGGTGATCTGGAAAGATTAAGGGTATGGTTATGACTAATGTAATGGCCCAACTCAAGGGGCGGCACCAAGCATGCATTTGAAAATCTCACTGCACGCAATTAGATAAAACTACGACCAATGTTTACTGACTGATTCCGGACTTTGATACAATTGGATAACACTACGACCAATGTTTGCTGACTGATTCGTTGCAGCGCTGTTGTCATCTGTTTAGGTCACCTCTGGCCCGTCTATATCAGATACACCAATGTGATTGGTCCCTCGCGATGCAAGGCTAAAAGTAAAAGTAACGTGCATCAGTACTCATTTCCAGAGTGTCTCGCAGAGACAATTCAAATTGTGCTCTTGCGAGAACTCTGGATTTCCAGGGTATAGAGGAGCTAGAGGAGAGGCTGAAACTGACTGACGAACTGAAAAATTCTGGAGAGGTTAGAAGCAACGATATAACAAAAAAAAAGAAGAAGCAACTATATAATGAATGGCGTGGATTCCTGTAACTGTCCATGAAAACAGAAGACATAGCAGGTAAATATCGTAGCAAATATCCTGGCAATAAAACAGCTTTAAAAACATGTATTTCAGAATTTCAAAAAACTTCCCGGGAAGAACCCCCCGACACACACACACTTTTGAAAAGCTTGAAAGGCCCATGTGCAACCCACCTTTTAACCTAGCCTACAGCCAGTGTGGTAAAAGTTAAACGCTTTGTGTTCGTGCGGTATTTGATAAGCGATGTCATGGGTAGGCTGACGTGTGGGACACACACACACACACACACACACACACACACACACATACACATACACAGAAAGCCTGGCCTTTTACCCCTAGGCCTGTCCTTGACGTCATCTATAACCCAAAATGTAAAAACACTCTGACCCACACTAATAAACATCCCGCTCCCTCCAGAGGGAAGTCTGCCACAGCCATACCTGAGTGACAGTTGACATACAGAGAAAAAAAACACTTTTTTTAACTGCTTGCCAAATACGTGTAGCTGCTTCGCACCTTGCACGATGGAGGAATGTAAAACATGGAAAGAGGTTCCATAAACGGCTGTCCTTGTGTTGTTTTCCTCTCTGCCAAGAGAACCATTTTTGTTGGAGCTTTAAATCTCTAGATGCCATCTAGATCAGTAAGGGAACATGTATGACAAGCCCCAATTATTAACTCAGAATAAGTCTGTGTCGAGGGAATAATTAAATCATCATTTTACACCATGTCATTAGGAGGAAAGGGAGCGGGGGGAAGCAGGGCAGGGGTAAGAGTGAGCATGCAAAGCACAGCCATAAATTGAGTCCAAATCATCTGCTTTGCATCGCAAAAGCCCCCAGGCCCCCCGTGCAGGCTGTACACAACTTTCACATGTTAGAGTGCATGCGTGTTTGTGTGTGTGGGTGTGCGTGCGGATGGGTGTTTGTTTATGTGTTTGCATGTTTGTGTCAAACTATCTTCTTCATTCCTCCATATTAGTTACTTCTTTCTTAATGAGCCTTCTTAGCAATGTAGTAGGTGCTGCTCTCTGCCTTCTAGCGTTTGCTGTGCTGAGGCAACTTTAGATCTGCAGCTTGACACACAGGAAAGGGGTTTTCAGTCACAAAAAAACATATGCTCCTCTTTTTTTGACCAAAACTATGTCTGCCCTTCAGTACAAGAACTCTTTGAGTTTGGCTCGAGGCACGCTCCACTGGCTTTCAATGAGGATCATATGAAGAGCTATACAGAGCCATTTGGGGATAACAAGGGCACTTTACTAGGCAAAGACTTTTCCTGAAGGGAAAGTTGAAGAGTCTGTTAGCTCTAAGGGAGGGAGGACTCAGTGTAAAAGTATATTTCACGCTGGCCTTTTTCCAGATGGTTTTCCAGAGTGTCATGAGGACGTTATTGTATGCTAAGCATGCGTGACAAATCGCATGTTCAGGCCCATAGAATTCTCAGTAGAATTCCCAATAGAATTACCACCTCCATCCTTTGAGCTCTTTTGTAAAAATAATGAAATTAGTCTTCATTTCTTTGCCCTCAGTCATGGTCAGCAGAGAGCGTCCCAAACACACGGTCTGTGGCCCCTTGTTGAATTATTACAGATCATGGGTACATTAGTTCTGCTCGCCTACTGTACATGTTCTCATGAAGCACCTCATGCAAACATCTGTGTGCTGCGCAGGCCTTAGTGTGAGAAAGCATGCGTAAGCATACAGTTTATATCATGTGTGTATACATTGCACATGTCTGCTTTATGTGGAGCTGTCAGCCTGGACTGAAAGTGTGCTGGCTCTGAAGTCTTCATGCGTGGGGTGAGTGTGGGGACCTCCAGCTGGGTCAGCCTGCTGCTCTCTCCTGGACACGACAAGGGCGCTGGGAATCGGAGAGACGCTCATGTGCGTCCATACCTGACATCTGTAGGCAGATAATTTTAATTTCTATCTCATGCCAACTCCATGAAGTCCTCGTGCTCAAGGTGAGTGGGGACCCAACGCTGGGTCAGCCTGTTGCTCTGTCCTCTTTGACAGGGTGCTGGGAATCGGATTGATACTCATGTGTGACTATACCTGACATCTGTAGGCAGATAATCTCAATTTCTGGTGTCTCATGTCGGTAATGTCTGTACCAGCAGAAACTGCCAGATCAGGGCACTTATTCCGTCGCCATCTGGGACTTTTGTGTCAAATATGCCAGCATTTGTCAAGATACCATGATGTCATGCGAATAAGAGAGCCATGAAGAACCATGTATGAAAAATTCCTGGTATATTTGCAATGAGTGTCATTTGAGGAGCTGGAATGCCTGGTTGGAGACACACACTTTAATGCAGACTACAGTGCTTTCTCTCAGTTCATGTAAAGTCCAGTGCATTCTCAGAGTGTTTAGTTAGCGCGGCCTATAGTTATTCCAGATTGTTGTGGAAGTATATATCCCACCACTGACTCGGTGTTATTCGGGCAATGTCACGAGTCAGAAGCCTCCCATTTTAAATATGAAGCCCACAGCTTTTCAAATTAAAATCACATATCTGCCTGGTCCCTGGTGCTCCTCTGCATATGTATTGAAGTTCAAATGAGGATTTGAACTGCTGGGCTCATTGAAATTCTGCTGGCATTGGGCGAGTGCAGGGATTAATCACTTATTAGGAGTCTTAGTTAGTGTGCAGCCTTCCGTGACCCCCGTACCGCTCCATGGACAATAGGAGGCCAGACTGGAGGCAGCTTCCTCGGCCTCTCCCCTCATCCCTCTCCCAGACGCTCTCTTCCTTTACTACTTTGTCTCTTTCACTCCAGTCACTTCTCTTTCGTAATATTTCTCTTTTCTTTTTCTTTCTTTCTTTCTTTCTTTCTTTCTTTCTTTCTACCTACTCTCAGGTACCCTTTATCTCCCTCCTTCCTACTCTTTTCATAAGTAATCCATGTCTCCTGGTGAAAAGGGATTCATATCTTCACCAGCACCCCTCCACCCCCACCCCTCCACACTTAGCATGTGAGGATGGAGGCACTTGAGATAAGAAGGCCACAGGCCGTTTGTTATTCTTGCACTTCTGTCGACGTGTCGAGTTGACGAATCTGGAAGCCCTGTTTCCTGTTGAGGGCAGAGTTTTTCCTGGAGCCCGTCCTTGCGTGTCATAGTGGAGCCCTGAAGGGTCAAAGGTTACTCTAAATGTGTCCCTCCGACTCCACCCCTGCTTCCTACGTCCCTGTGCCCGGAGGTCAGAAGTTGTCCCAGACTGTCCCTGTTCGTCCACCCTACACCTGACACGTGACATGGACCGACAAACATACACATTTACAGAGAGCGGGACTCTGCACTCTCCTCCTCCACTGAGTCCTGAAGGTCACAGAAGTCCTTCCAACCCCCGGTCGGGTCATTTTTGTGCATTTACAGCGTGAAGCTAACCGGTCATGTGACTTCTTTCTTGTGTCACAGTGAAGTTCTGGAGGTCACAGTTTCTCCTATTACGCCCTGTGCCCCAAGAGTGAACCTTTACTGGGCGCTGAATCAGAGAGTGGGTGTGAAATGAGTGGACAACAAGATGGTTACTAATAAGGATAGAGAGGTAGACATTCTGTCACTATCATATGAACTGTGAATTGAGAAACATATAGGGTATTTATATTATATACTGTATATAGTTTGTATGAAGTACAGTATACTGTGGCTAACCAAAAGCTATACATTATCCACACTGTTCTAAAGCCAAACCCTGAAAGTGATGGCTTCCTTTGGGCATTCCTCTTTCTTTTGTCCCTGGGGAGGCCATGCTTTCACA
>NW_027468837.1:22771205-22773705 GCF_046254945.1 Alosa pseudoharengus
GTGTGTGTGTGTGTGTGTGTGTGTGTGTGTGTGTGTGTGTGTGTGTGTGTGTGTGTGTGTGTGTGTGTTTGTGTGTGTGTGTATGTGTGTATGCTTGCAGGTATGCATTTTTGTCTGTGTGGTTGTATGTTTTTGGCTCTGTGTGTCTGTGTGTGTGTGTGTGTGTGTATGTAAGTACACAGTATGTGACCACATGTTACCGTAGATTCTCTGTGTTCTAGTTTCTCAGGGAAAACTGCTGATGGGTAATTTTTTTAGCCCAAGAAAGAGCGTCGCCAGATATCTGTGCATGTGTGCCGTGTCCTGTCAACACACGCCTGCAGAGTATGAAAACAAAAGACAGCTGTTTCTAAAAGCAGATATGTGGAGAATTTGGGCCAGGCACGGTCTGCATGCTTTTACAGTGTTTCTGGGTGATTTGTGGGACTGGCGGGGTCTCTGATATGCATGGGACATGCCGTAGATGGTACAGCGTTCAGTGCAGCACCTGCTGTTATTAGCCCCGTCAATACGTTCGTTTTTAGTGTTGTTTTCAAAGAGACAAATTGTTTTCAAGGAGAAAATTGATGAACTTTCACACGTTCATGGAAAAAGTGACTAATTCGGACCACAAGACTTCAAGTTTAGCCATTTAACAAGTTTCTCTCTCCACACCCCTTCAAACATCTCCTCCTAAAGCGTCTTTATTGAAATATGGGCTTTGCGCAGACTAGTTTACAGAAACCTACATAAAAAGCAGCTGGCCTCACCGCTGTTGGTGTTTTTTTTTATGCTAACGATCCTTCATGTGTGTGGTGAAGTTTACACTCTGGAGTATCCAAGACACACATGTCTGTGCCACATCTAAGTGACACCGCTTCATTCCTTAATAGCCTCTGCTCCACACATTCTGGTTTTCCTTCCTGCCAACCTACAATTACCAAAGCCTTAAATGGCACCAGGCCCCAGTGACTGACGTTGACATATAAGCGGGAGCCATTATAGTTGCACGCTGTATGGAAGTGCTGCGTCTCACCCCTCTCTGATCTTCACTTTTGATTGGCCGCTTCATGTGGTCTCGTCCACCAAACACTGGTTTCCACTCACTCGCTGGGTTAGATAGGAATGTGGACCACTTCAACGTTTTTTTCAGCTAGCGTAAAGAATGGCATGATAGTGCCACAGCGCCATATCAGATTAGACTGAATAACAAAGTAGAGTTGTTGACACTGGCTCCCAGTGTAACTGCTTTTTGCATGCAACTTGTTGATTTGTAGTGCCCTGAGTGGTCCTGGGAAGACTTGTTGGTAGGGGAGCTGGGTTGGGAAGTTTAAAGTAACCGGGAGTCAATTACGCTCTTGCTTGTTTGGTTAATTCTGGAGTCCCCAGAAGGCACTTGAAGAGATGCATCACGGACACACAAACAAAGTGTCCCACTCCCTTGAAACAAATGGATAACCCACTTGAGAGCCACAAACAAACAGACTTTAGCCTCCGCTGTATTAAAAGCATCTGCTAAATAGCAGTCAACTTCAACTAATATACAGCAAGTCAGCCGCAAAAGACCTCCTTTCATACCCCATTACAAGTCCAAGTGTTTGACAGTGTTTATTTTTGTACTGTGTTCCATGTTATTCACCACATTCTTCATTCCATTCCCTTCATAATGAAAGCAGGCCGATCCTCAGGGCTCAGCTTATTGTGTAAGCACAATATCAGTGAAATTGTCCATAGATGCACACAGTAGCGTTTCTCATGGGAACTGGTTTGAGTTCACGGTCAGTCCTCACACACTCACCCGAATGCACCACGGATGACTGTGTGTGTGTGTGTGTGTGTGTGTGTGTGTGTGTGTGTGTGTGTGTGTGTGATGCTGACAGGCAGCGGACTCTTCCACCAGGGGGCAGTGTTTATCCTCACAGTTCTATAGCATGTGTGAATCATCTCCCTGACTCAGTCTCCTCTCAGTGTTTCTGTCTCTGTTTCTGGTCAAAAACACTCTCTTAATGTTTTCAGCCGAGCCCTGTGGCATTCCCTGTTCATTTCATCTCTTCTTCTTGTTCTTCTTCTTCTTCTTCTTCTTCTGTTTCTTCTGTCTACATCTTTTTGGTATATCTATTTCTCTCTTTCTCTCTCTCGCTCTCCTCTCTCTCTTTCTCTTTCAGTTTCTCTTCCAGTCTCTCTCTCAGTCTCCAAAGAATAGAAACATATGACCTCTTCACCCCAGCTGCATTCACAGACAGGTTCAGCGGAAGTCTAGTGTGATTTTTCCTTCCCCCCCCCCCGCCTGTCCTCTACCCCCTCACATGTGGCCACAGTCTCCGTGGAGACAGAAGGTGCGGAGAGTTCTAGAATCTTTGTGTCTTTTGCCGCTTCTCGGTTGTCGGGACTTGGCAGTGGGCTCCCTCTGCAAATATTTAGATACGAGTGAGACAGTTGTCTGGCACGGAATCCACAATGAAACCTTAGACCAATAGTATTATAATAATCCAACCAATGGGGACCCAATCAGGGCCCCGGC
>NW_027468837.1:22778705-22818705 GCF_046254945.1 Alosa pseudoharengus
GCCACAGTAAGAAACAGCTCGCTTTGGTCCAACGGCGCTAGCTCCAAGCTGGCCTAATTGGTTCTCAATGGTCGGAGCACCTCGAGGTGGAATTCCATTCAATGAGCCGATCGCACCCCTCGCACCCCCTCCGTTTGGGCCCGTTCTCACAGTGTTGTCCAGTAATGCGAGCGAGTGAAAGAAGGCGATTTGTTGTGGAGGGAGGGAGGGAGGAAGGCTGTTGTGGAGAGGGTGTCTGGCTCGTTTGTTGCCCGGTGTAAACATGTGCATGTGCTTAGAGCTGGAAAGGAGAGGAGAGCTAATGCACTGGGCTTTAATTAGCTCCTAGTTAAATAAACACATGTAGTGTGCCAGGCTGTCCTGGGAACGGCCTGTGTGTCTGTGTCTGTGTGTGTGTGTGTGTGTGTGTCTGTGTGTGTGTGTGTGTGTGTGTGTGTCTGTGTGTGTGTCTGTGTGTGTGTGTGTGTGTGTGTGTGTGTGTGTGTGTGTATTGATCAATGTGAATATACATTCCTGTGTGTGTGTGTGTGTGTGTGTGTGCGAGAGAGAGAGAGCAAGCAAGCCAAGGGATGATGGAGTCTCTCGCTGTGAGTTTCCTTTTCTCAGTTCTCCCTGAGGGAGCTGTAGAGTTCTCCCCCTGTGCTTTTATAGACTTAGAGGAGGCCGCTGAGGAGCTGATTAGCAGAGCCAGGCCAATGCACCTCACTCAAAAACTCTCATACATACACACACACACACACACACACACACACACACACACACACACACACACACACACACACACATACACACATGCACACACACACATACACACATGCACACCGATACTTGAACGCATGAATACACTGATACACAGTTGATTATATGAATACATACACCACACACATACACACACATACACACATACACACACATTTGCCATCATGAGGTATTGATGCACATACCTGGTGTCTGTAGCAGTCTGTCCAGTAAGAGTGTTGGCAGACACTCTGCTCTGATACCCCGTAGGTTTTATCTGAAAACCACAGTATACATCACATTAATGATTTCACATATGGAACAATTTCATTCAAAGTATATATCAGTGCTTATATGGACTGCTTATATATGTGTGCGTGTGTGTGTGTCACACATCACTGTGTTTATTCATGCATTTACTATCATAGTTTCAGTTGTGAAATGGCAGTCTGTTGTTTGGTGAATCAAACCACAAATAATGGATAAGCAAGTAAGTGAATGAACAGATTATTGCTGTGGATTTGGCAATAACAGCAGCTTTAGTTGTGGTGACATTGAACCAATCTGGCAGCCAGATGTCAGGTCAGATGTATTTGAGATGTATTGTCATCCTCAGCTTTAGAGAGCTTTCCGAGATCTAAAGTTCCTTTTCAGGCACACCCCCTGTTGAGTCTTCACAGATTACACGTCACCTACACTGCGATTACACTTCTGAAAACTACACACAGCACTTAGACGTATGCGCTCAAACACACACTTTTACACACTATAGTGAAACACAAAACACATCCAAATAGCCTGGCAGCCCTGAAAATAACACATTCCCAGCACACCACTGACAGATCCACACAGCCACACAGTCTGAGGAGCACTGAAACACAGCTTTGACACCTCTGGAAATGTACAGCTGCCATACATTTGCTGCTCTGGTGCATTAGTCATGGCCTCCTGTTGAAAGCCGTGTTAGTGAGTGGAGGGCCTTGTCCAGGAGACCATTCGCCTTTCATTGGTTGGTTGGTTGCATTGCTTACATCCGAGTTGCATCATAACTAGAGGAAACCGCTTAAGTGTGCACTTTGAGGTTGTTTTTTTTTCAAATGAAAAGACGTCTTTATTAAGGGAGAGTTTAAAGGGTCGAACGCGGCAAGCGGTCGGCGTTCCCTCCACTCGCTGGACGTGTAGCGATGGAAAGATTATGAGTGGAAACAGCCTCTAATTTGTCATGAATTTCCACAAACCGCTGAAAGAGGTTCTGCAAGGCTTGCAGAAAAAAAATTCATATAGCAGCCCAGAAATTACTTCCACAACAGTTTGGATGAATTGCCATCCAAAAACTTAAAGTGTATAATTTAATTCGGTCATTTCGCAAAAGCTTTTATTGAACGTGCTATAGAATAGTGGGAGAGAGAGAGCGTTATATGAGCCATCTCAACTATAAAAGCTGCAATTAAAGTCTGACCATGGAGCTGCAAACACCATTTAGCCTGAAACCTACAGAAGCATTTCATTAACTTGTTGATCCTTACAGTACCACATCTATTTGTTCTATTTATTTTCCAAATAAAGTACACAGAATTGAATAAACATGTATATCTCTTTGAGCATGTGTTTGATTGTGTATGCCTTACCTGTAGCTTTGACCTGTTGTTTGCTGATCTGATCGGCTATCCATCGCTTTCCCCTGCCAGATGTGAATGAATGTGAGGAGACCAACGGGGGCTGTGAGGCGCTGTGCTGCAACACCATCGGCAGCTTCTACTGCAAGTGCCCAGCTGGACAGGAGCTCAAGGAGGATGGGAAAACCTGCAGGGGTGAGTGCTGCTTCCTGGGGCATACTGATGGGGCATACTGATGGGGCATACTGATGGGGCATACTGATGGGGCATACAGATGGGGCATACTCATACTGATGTGGCATACTGATGGGGCATACAGATGGGGCATACTGATGGGGCATACAGATGGGGCATACAGATGGGGCATACAGATGGGGCATACAGATGGGGCATACTGATGGGGCATACTGATGGGGCATACTGATGGGGCATACTGATGGGGCATACTGATGTGGCATACTGATGGGGCATACTACTGATGGGCTCTGTGGCAGGACTGCTATGAACATGCCCCCTCTCACCTGTGTAGGGATATATTCACTGTGCTGATTAGATTAGATTAGATTACAGTTGTAGATTAGATTCAACTTTATTGTCATTGTGCAGAGTGCAAGTACAAAGACAACGAAATGCAGTTTGTGTTTAACCAGAAGTGCAAAAAAGCAGAAAAATGCTAGCCTGGCTAGCGCCACCACTTCTCAATGAGACGTGGTCTGGGAACCAAACGTTCATTTTCTCGTATTTGAAAAAAATGCCCAGATCCGTTTATTGGGTGCCACGGATGTCTATCAAATGCGTCTGTGCATAGCTCATCATCGTCTTGCTTTCCCCCTTGTTCTGTGATTGGTCTCCTATCTCAGGCGAAAATTTGCTCCATGGTCTCCAGGCTGCCTTAGCAGCATGAATCAAATTGCGCGCAAGGCAGCATGGGAACACCCAGGCTAGAAAAAGGCAATGTTATACAAAGTATAGACAGATGGTGCATAGACAGGACAAGAAATATAGTGCAGTGATCAATGTGAAAGGTCAATTCACTCCCATAGGCTCTGTAGAGACACATGGACTTGTCTGGCATGTAGCATGCACAGCTACATTTTACATTGAAATGGACGTACATGTGATGACCTGACCAGTGCAAAGGTCCATTCCATGGTCGTAATGTACCTGTAAAGGTGTATTTATGCACATGCCTTTCCAAAGGTTGCATTCAGGTCTATCTAAGGCCTTTGTAAGGGCGTACTCACACTATGCCATCCGTACCGTACCCGAGTACGTTTGAACCACAAAGTCCGATTAGTTTGAACAGTGTGATCGGTCCGTACCGTACCCGGGCACGGTACACTTATCCGTGCCCGGGTCCGCTTGAGGAGGTGGACTCGGGCACGGTATGGTTGGGCTTATGATCACGACTATGCAAAGATTCTAAAGCACAGCAGCTCACCCGTGCCTGGGTGTAGTTTGATAATCGTGCCTAATGTGAGTATGCCCTAAGAGTGTCCTTACATAATAAGTTTACAAGCCTCACGGATCTATGGAAGGAATTCTGTATGGAAGCTTAATGTTTTGAAATACACCATGAAAAACATAATAATAATAATAATAATAATAATAATAATAATAATAATAATACATTTTATTTATAATGCACTTTTCATCATAGATCTCAAAGTGCTAGACACACACAGTATTTGTCCATGTGCACAGAGACAGTCTTCCTTCCTAACCATCTTCTCTTCTCTTGTTACTGGAGCTAGAGCTGAGCCCTGGGTCACCCATAGAAATCTCTCCCCACACCCTAAAATCTTCCCTAAAATTGCTCACCACAGTTCAGTAGACAGACACCCTTGTAACACTCTAACCGCAGTGCATGAGATGCCCGAGAACGCTTACCACCCCCTACCCTTACTCCCTCACCCCTCTCCTCTACCCCTTGCCCCGGTGCTGCATCGCTGCTTCTGGTTAGAGGTATTTATCCCCCACTAGCTGGTTGCGCTGCAACCGTGCTGTTGTGAGATGTAAACGCGCGGTTACGCTGAAAGCGAAGGCACGCAGAGCTTTGATGCCACCGACTTCCAACTACGTTCATGAAGATGCAAAAACCAACCAACCAAAAAAAAAAAAAACATATTTCTTTTTATTAACAACACTCTATGGTTAAGGGTTGAAATGAGGGTCTGGAACTTATTACAAACTCTAAATTGGTGAGCATTTCCATCTATTTTGTGCAGTTGATTGACTAGCGCCCCCGGGTGATCAGACAGTTGGGTTTCATAGACAACAGCTGACTCCGGGCCAAATCTGGCCCTTATCTGGCCCAAAACTGGTACACATGCAGAGTTAACTGCTGTGTGAGTCAAATGTTAGCAGTTCATGATGTGGTTGCTACTCAGGACATGATGTAACTCATCCAGCTCATCACTCTGATAATGAGTCCTTAAATCATCCTTAATATGTCTGTGTTTGAACAACAAGGGAGAATAGCCTGAGTCTGAGGTAAGTCCGTGTGTGCAAGTGTGGGTGCATGCTTGCTTGTGTGTGTGTGTGCAAGTGTGTGCGTGTGTGTGTGTGTGTGTGTGTGTGTGTGTGTGTGTGTGTGTGTGTGTGTGTGTGTGTGTGTGTGTGTGTGTGTGTGTGTGTGTGTGTGTGTGTGTGTGTGTGTGTGTGTGTGTGTGTGTGTCCATGTGTGTATGTGTGCGTGTCTGTGTCTGTGCATGTGTGTGTGTGTCTGTATGTATTTCTTTGTGTGGAATCCAAATACATAGTGAGAAACATGCAGCATAAACGTGCCATAGCTGCCTATACGTTACCAGCCAGCGTATGCTGGAGGCTGCAGCTGCACAGACTGTCAGTGGGGCTGGATCTGGGCTCCTGGGCTCCTGGGCTCTGGGTTTTGGCATTATGGCTCTGGGCTCTCATCAGGTTTCACCACCAACCCCAAGCCACACACAGGCCTGATGCTGGGAGACCTGGCATGGCCGGCCCATATGAAACACATAAAATTTTAAAGCACGTCTATGTCAACAGAATCCCAGCACTAGACCACACACACACACACACACACACACACACACACACACACACACACACACACACACACACACACACAGGCTTGGCAAGGTAAAGCCAACCGTATGGAACTTTGGGTGCCTAAACTCATGAATCAGAAATCTCTCAGAATGATTACTGTATCAGTTGCAGAAACCCACATCATCCTCTGTCTAAAACCTGGGTTACACTACCCTATTTTACTCCTGATTTTGGCCCCACTTTGCATGTTCTTTGTCTCTCCAGATTATGTTTTGGGATGATCTTTGGTCTAATATTGTAGTTGCACAGTCGGACTTGAAATGCTTCAGCTATATATGACATTCTTATTATCGATTAAGGTGAGTTGAATTCCCACCAAGAAGAGTGAGTAGGAAAGTGTAAGTCTATACTAACTTTGCCCGCTGCATTGGCTGCCATCCTGTTTCTTCCCCCCCCCCTCTTCTTTATATAGTAAAATGAGACTCACAAATTCAACACCGTTGTTATAAAACACATCACCATGTCAGAGACGTGAACCTTTCAGTGTTAACAGCTACGCAGCCATCTCTCCCAACAGGCCTACAGTATGCTTATCAGCCCCATCATGCTCTGCTGAACTGCAACTGAGTGGTAACATAAACATCACTCTCCCCGTTTCAATAACGACGCATGGCGCGTGTTTGTGCAGCTTCGTAAGGAGCAGAATGCCTCCCGTCTGCTATTCTGTACATTGACACATTGGACTGTTCTTGTTGTTTTCTTCCTCTCTGGAAGAAGAAGAAGAGCAGAAGAGATGATCAGGAAAAAAAGAGGAGATGGCTTGGAAACAAAGAGCACAGTGCCGACGTGTGTTTGAGGTTTGCGCTGTGTGGGGCGATGGCTGCTGGGGCGATGTCATTATCGGTTACGCTCAGCTGGGTACTGGGAGGAGAAAAACAAGCTGCCGGCTCTATACCAGGGCTGGCCCAGATGGGGGCCGGGTTCGGCAGAGCTCTGTCAGCTAACTGTGTCAACTCAAGACGAGGGCCCTTTCCAGTTCAACTGCTTTGAGGACCGATGCCAGCCCAGTGTTGGGATGCGGTGTTGGGTTGGGGTTTCCAAGGCTGACCCCCTCCTCCCCCAGTCTTTCTGTCCGTAGGGCTTTGGGTTGTCAGCAACAGCAGTGCGGAGGCCTCTGATTGGGTAGTCTCAGAGTAGTCACAGGGGCAACTTCTAGCTCTCAGTACTCAAAATGGTTGCCAAACCAAGGGCCAAACCAGTTCCCCTGAAGCAGCGTCTAAGCTCTCTTTAATCAAAACCAGTGCGACTCACTCTTCTACACAGAGCCATACTGTTCATCCACAGTAGAATGACCTTCCTTGGATTTGTGTGTGTATGTGTGGGTAGATGTGTGTGTCTGTATGCTTGTATCTGTATGTGTGGAGTTAGCATGTAGAACCATACTTTTCATCCATTGGCTCTGCCTTGTATGTGTGTGTGCATGTGTCTGTGTGTCTGTGTATCTGTGTGTGTGGAGTTAACATGCTGAACCATATTGTTCACCCAATAGCTCTGCTATGGGTGACAGAAAGAGTTTTGTGGTTGATTCTCTGAACGGTGTTTTATTTTGTGAAATGTCACCTTAGATTTGCTGAAATATTGAAGCGGGCGGCGAGCTTTGGTCTCTCAGTGTTTCTTCTGTTTATTCGAGGCAGGATCATTTTTCACGTCGGTTTCGCCTTGTCAGCCTGAGGAAATTTCGCTAAAAACTATTAAATCCTACCCAGGGTCTTGGATTGGAGTCGCCACGGCGCGAAGCAGCTTGAACCTGTGGAATTCCTCTAGGGCTGAGGGTGTGCTCCCTCAATCAAAACACTTACAGGGAGCCAACATGGTAGAAAAACATGGCAAAGTTAAAATGCTGTATTTATATTAGAAATATATACTCTACGTACACTTACTGTAGAATAGTTGTTTTGTGCTAAATAAGTAAAAAAAAATTCTTCCCAGGAGCTTGTGAGCTTGTGAGGATTTATGCCAGGATGCTGCTGGTTCTATCTCTACCTTATGTCTTGTTTACTTTCGGCTCCTGTGCGCTGGGCCAACCTCCCTTACCCCGCTTGTAACTCTAATCCTTACCTGGCACTACGTGTTGTCTTTCATTCATGCCTGTTACATCAGTGCCAACTAGAAATGCCGGGCTTGTGCCATGCAGTCTCACGCTTGAAAAGAGTCCAGGGAAGATTTATGACAACCACTGTTGCTCCTAGAGGGATGAAATGCGACCCAACCTAATCCAGCCTGGCCCTGCCTCGAGTTTCCCCCAAAAGGCATCATTTATAGTGAACATTAGGAAATTACGGAGATAGAGAGAGATGCTGATCACTCTTCCTCTTTTAGTCACCGTTTCCAGGAGACGCACCCCTAGCCAGCAGCATGTCTGAGAGCCCGATTCAGTTCCGCTGTTCTCTTTGTCGTCTCTCTGTTCTCTCTCTTCTCTCTCCCTTTAGCCATTCTTCTGTTCCTTGTTCTCTCTCTCTCTCTCTTCTCTCTTCTCTCTTCTCTCTTCAGTCTCTTCTCTACCTTTTCTCTCGGTCAGTGTCTGGAGAGTGTCCGGACCTGCGGTCCTGTCCTCGGCTGTCTGAAGAGGCTGATAAGCAGCTGTGAGGAACAGAGGGCGGACGGGCCGCTCACACCGTAAGAGCCCCCTGGGGCTCCACCAGCCTATCAGTCCCAGAGGACTCCGTCTGCGATGGCTGGCTGTATGAAACGCTCTTTTGAAGTGCCAACATCATATGGCGGTGGAGGAGTATCGGCCTCCTCCAGTGAAGTGCAGATATCTTTGGGTATATGCACTGTATGTTCCAAATGCATTGGGCCAGTGGTGGCCTTATCACAAAGGAAGGCTAGAAATTGCCGGGTTTATCATGAGCAGGATATGGGAGAGAGGTTTAGGCTAGACTCTGCCTCAGGGGGGCCAAAGCATACAATTTCCCCCTTAAACCTGTCTGGTGAGCGTGATTAAATTACTTCAGTTATCTGCAGACAAATGAATGGATTTGAGAAGGCACTTTTCACTGCGGTATTTCTTGGACCTGCGATTGGCCACTCCTGCCCCTTCAGATGAGTCTGAAATAAACCCGGTCCTTTTGAAATGCACTGCAGCTGATGCGCTGCAATGAGCTTGGCCTGAGAATAAAGAAGAGCCTGCACACGTTTGTAGAGTTTCTCTGTGATTCATGCTCTCTTGTGATGTTTGATTTAAGATCAGATAAAACTGGGCTCCAGGAATTTATGCTGATGTTGTGAAAAATCCGTAGCCGTTTTGGTGCTGATACATCTGCTCATATAATTTTGAAGACACTTAAGACACATGTACACCATGGTTAATATGTGCTTTTAAATCTTCACCTTGGTAACTCTCTTAGAAACCTCACTCGCTTGCCTGCTCGTCTGAAGCAATGTTTATTAAGGTGGTTAGTTGAATGGGAACTTAGTTAATTTGTGTGATTCTTGATACACTGAGAGAGGACAGTGGGAAGTGGAGGGGATGAGGGGAGGAGAGGAGAGAGAGAAGGAGGGATGGAGAGAGAGAGAGAGAGAGAGAGAGAGAGAGGGGAGGGGAGGGGAGGGAGGGAGTGGGACCTGAGAGAGCACGTGGAGGAGGTCTTTGAGAAAGTGTGAGTGAGAGATAGAAAGGCCAAGAGGGGGGAAAACACAGAGAAAGGGGGAAAATAAAAGGGGCAAGACTTTAAATATAAAGCTGAACCTGATGAGAGAGAGGGAGGGAGAGAGAGAAAGAGAGAAAGAGAGAGAGAGGGAAAAGGAATGGGTGGGAAAATGAGTAATTAGGACTGAGGTTTGTCCCTGGTTAAGACTCTAGTAAGCCATCCACTGCCTCAGTCTGGACTTTTCATTTGAGCCCAAACAACCAGACTTTTCCCTCTACAGCATCTTTTACCGAGAGCCTCAAGCCCGATCTGATCTGCAGATCTCTAGACGACTGGCTCTTCCCTAGTGGCTAGTTCACCATGGCACTGCAGAACAGGCTGACTATTCTGCTGCTCTGGTTCTGTGCTCACGTTGGCACGACACATAGTGCCTATTACTCTCAGTACTGGTACCACCGAAGAAACTACAACTGCTACAACTGCCTTCCTAGATATAACGGCTACAACATGGCATACCTGACTCCAGGTGAGTAGGAGTTTGCAGCATCATATGCATCTGTCTTAAATAATTATAATGCATCAGCATGTGTCTGTATGTGTCTGTTATTAATTACAGTGATTGATAAATAATGAGAGGTGAAGCTACTAAGCGACTAAGCTAAATGGTAGGCAAATAATGTCATCATCTTCTCTTGAATAGCTTGTTTTGATTTGCCCAATTACTACTAAAAATATCCACTTCTTATGTCACACATACTGGTCTGTATGAATGATTTCCCATGGAGTATTCTCTGCAGTGTGTGTGTGTGTGTGTGTGTGTGTGTGTGTGTGTGTGTGTGTGTGTGTGTGTGTGTGTGTGTGTGTGTGTGTGTGTGTGTGTGTGTGTGTGTGTGTGTGTGTGTGTGTGCGTGTGAGAAAGAGAGAGAGCAGTAGATCTACAACGATGCTGAGCAGCTTTGTGATGTCTTAACTTGGCTTCTTTAATGCCATGGCCATTTTACAATCGAATGTGCTTTTAGTGATTTGTTATTTAAGGGTAAGTTATATCTTAATATCTTTCCAATAAGGAAACCCTCTTTTGTTGTTCCAAACAAATTTCCTGAATCAAATTGAATTGATTTGAATGAAGTGAGTTCTTAAACTTATTTGAGCTCTTTTAATCAGCAACAGGCACACACTAACACAGAGTCCAACAGCTACTGTGTGTGTGTGTGTGTGTGTGTGTGTGTGTGTGTGTGTGTGTGTGTGTGTGTGTGTGTGTGTGTGTGTGTGTGTGTGTGCGTGTGTGTGCGTGTGTGCGTGTGTGTGTGTGTGTGTGTGTGTGTGTGTGTGTGTGTGTGTGTGTGTGTGTGTGTGTGTGAAAGCTCTGAAAGAGTTAGACCAGAGCCTGGCACAAATGGCATCTTCAGCCAGTTAATATGGCCGTCTCTAACCAGTGGCAGCTGTGGCTTGGGTGGTTTCTGTGAGCAGAGAAAGAGTACGAGTGAGAGAGCGCTCCACGTTTTGGGGGTGATTCGGGGAAACGGCAAAACAAACAAGCGAGCAACGCTCGAATGGAAAGTGAGCTCTGCTCCCACAGGCTGCCGACCCTACTTCTGGATGCAGAGAAGTGTGGAAAAGTGTGTGTGTGTGTGTGTGTGTGTGTGTGTGTGTGTGTGTGTGTGTGTGTGTGTGTGTGTGTCTGTGTCTGTGTCTATGTGTGTGTGTGTGTGTGTTTGTGTATGTATGGATGGATGTGTGTATGCATGTGTGTTGCACACAGAGCTTTTTGTCACTACTGTGTAAATGTGTTTGTGATTGCACACGCAGCATTTCACAAAGATGAACCACAGAAATTGCAACATTTTGCAAGATCTCTCTGCATACTCTCTACAGAGGAAATTAACTAATTTCAGATGATGCTCTTTGAAGAATGAAAAAGCTGCACATAAACAGAAAAACAAAGGAGAAAGTGTGTGTTTGTATTTTTTTCTAAGAAACATTCATGTCAACTTGGCTAATTTGTAGTCTTTTAGGCTAAATGTGTATTTGGGTTGCCACTTGCTGCTCCTAATTGTTGTTGTAATGGATCTGGCTGTAAAAAGGGGTCTGAGTGGTGCATGTGCCCACTGCTGTTCCTTCTGGACAGAGAGGGGCTTACATTGGCACAGGAGGCAAGGCCGACTCGGGGCTCTGTTTGAAGAGAAAGCACCACAGACTCCCCGTTTGGGTAGAGGGGGAAAAAACAGTCTGGTGACAAATTGGTTATTTTAGGAACACTTCTTCTCCACTGTAGTCTCTCTCTCTCAGATGCGAGTCTTTCTCTGGGGTTACGGACGTGGGTATGAGTCTCCCTCACACACCGACCAGCACCGTCGAGGGTTGTAGCAAGGGATGAGGGCTCAAGCTGAGGAAGATGCTGCCCACTCAGCTGAGACTGTCAGTTTCCTCCATTTCACCTTTAAATCTGCCCTGATTGTGAGTGTTCCTGCTCTCCCTATTTCAGGGTTTATATCTTCATGGGAACATTATGTTGGCTGTATTTTTGCGTCTGACATCTGTTAATGGCAAAAGTTGCTGTAATATCGGATATCAGGATAATTGCGCTAAGTTGGTTCTGTGACCACATCAGCACAATTTTTCATTCTCTTCTTAAATAAAAAAAAGAAGAATCAAAAAGAATACCAATGGAATGGAATAGTCCAATGTCAGCACCAGTGCTGATTACCACTTTCATGTCACCCTGTTACCCATATCCTGCTTGCATGACCGTCAAATAAATGGAGAAGGTGCTCAGTATCCCTCTCCCTCAGGCCAAGCAGGGGCTTTGTTGGCCCTGTGAGAGCAGCAGGACAGAGAGGCCTGATGGAGTCAGACAGCATCGGGTCACCGACGGACGGAGACACACGACACGGCAGCATGACATCACAGTGACACCTGAAACACGAGAGCTGTGGGGAGCAGTCTGCTCACTCTGACTGGCTCCAGACACACGCTCATGAAGAAACCACTCAGTGCTCTGCGGTTTTTATGGCTTTGTTTTTTGTCTTTGTTGTTTGTTTTGTACGTTAATATATTTGTTTTTTTTTTAGTGTTCAGTGACTTCATTAATCATAGTTTTTCTATTGAGATAGTGATTAATTAAAGCCACTTGTAAACTTTTTAATATATTTCAAAACTAACATGGTATGCTTGTCATGTGTTTTTTCTGTGACTTCGTTTGGCTGTTTGTTTAGGTGTTTTGTGTTGGTGCTGGTCACAGGGTTTCTCTGTTTTCCCTGCCGGCTGTAAGACCACACACTTATGCCCTGAGTGCCCATAACTTCTCCTGATGACCTCTCTTCTCCTCTCCTCTCCTCTCCTCTCCTCTCCTTAACGTTCTCCCTCCCCTGAGAATGACTGCCAGAGCACATGTGGTGCTATCTCCCCTCACGGATGCTCCAAATAGCCAGCATTCCTGGCCTGGGAAGAGAAATCTTTGAACCTGGGCTCTCCAGGCGGGTCTCGGGAGCCCATAACTCACTCACTGGGCTCCTGGCTTCAGGGCTTCTTTATCTCTCTTTCTTTGTCTGTCATTCTCTCCGTCCCTCCCTGTCTTCACCTCTCTCTTTCCCTCTACCTCTGTCTAAACTGTGTATAATATAATATAAAGACCCCTTTCTCCCTTCTCTCCATCTCTTGCTCTCTCCCTCTTTGCGTATGGTGCAGAGCAGTGGTTCTTAAACTTTTTGTCTGGCGACCCCACAAAAAAGTATGACGAGGTCTGGCGACCCCACTTTCCCCAAACCCATTCTAAGTCCTTACTCAAATACCCCCCTCAAACGTTAACAACTAAATCAAGCAAAACCTAGAAAGCAAAGTCATTTGTTTTATTTACTCCATATGAACAAGATCCGAAAAAAACAAAACAATCACGATTAAACAAGTGTAGGCTGCCGCCATATCAGATCAGAGCGCTATGTGCGTATAGCGCGCGCACACACAAGCACGCACACACACATAGCCTGCAGCATTAGGCCTACAACGTTACATTAATTATATTTATGGCGATAACAATAACAATATTTTTTTATTTCCCTTTTCTGGTTTACTATCTTTAACAATTTCAATGGGAAGGGTGGGCATGCTTCCGTGAACATAGCAAGTTAATTCTAGGAGGAATGCTGCATACGGCGACACGGAGATTTGCTGAGCCGACATCTGTATTTTGAGATGTCGTTTCATTTTGACAGGTTTTAAGCTCTCATTCGCCAGAACATCGCCGCAAATCACACATTGTGGGTGGTCGAGGTTATCTTTAACTTGGCAAGTGAATCCATATTTCAGAAATTCTTTCTGATAAAGCCGACGCGCCTTTTTTATTCTCACCGGCCTGTAGACTTGTCCCATCTGAGGATCACGGAGCAGACACACTGGTAGATGGCACTTCCGAGCTTTTGTTCATTTTTTTAAGCAGCCACCTGTCCATTTTGGCTAGTAGGCTACCTATGTCTTTTGTTTTGTTTTACTTAAAATAGCGGGAACAAGTTGAGTTTGCGTAGTGGAGCAGATAGTTACATTGTTTCTATCAGCGGACCAGTAGCCCATAGGCTGAACCAGATCTCGTTGAAAGACGAAAACATTTCTCTCTTCTCTTAACTGCGTGTAAATAAGAAAAAGGCCAATATTATTTTCCTTTGTTTCACCTAATAATAATTTCAGACTGAATACAGAAAATAATTGGCGACCCCACGGAAGTTTTTGGCGACCCCTAGTTTAAGAATCACTGGTGCAGAGGATGAGTCCGTTGTCCCTCTGTCACTCCCTGTCCAGCAGAGGAATGGGACAGGAGCAGAGGCAGTGTCACCATGGGCTTTTGGAAAAGCCAGATGGATTTGAATTATGTCTTTAAGTTTGGAAAAGGAAGGCTGAGTGTGACTGTGTGTGTGTGTGTGTGTGTGTGTGTGTGAGTGTGTGTGTGTGTGTGTGTGTGTGTGTGTGTGTGTGTGTGAGTGTGTGTGTGTGTGTGTGTGTGTGTGTGTGTGTGTGTGTGTGTGTGTGTGTGTGTGTGTGTGTGTGTGTGTGTACAGCAAAATGATCAATTCAATTCAGAGTGCTTTTTCCTGTGTATGAGTGTGTGTCTGTAAGATGAGGTGTGAAATATATACAGTTTATTCACATGTGTGTAAAAGTGTTTTCAGTTTCCTTGTTCACTTTGCTGGTCACTCATCCGTTCTCATCTCTTCCATTAGTCTCCCACTGTGCATTTCTCTTTAATTTAATTTGAACGCACCCGTCGCTACCCACAAGCCCCTGCTCTCCCGTGCCAGGCCTTGGCAGCGGCCCACGCAGAGCGCTGAGGCTGCAGATTCCTCAGTGCCACGCTGAGCGGGCCACCAGGCCCAACCAATGATGCCTGCGTCATCAGAACAACCCGTCCTAGTTCATTCTGAAAGCCAGTTTAATATCCAGGCCATGATTTTAATCTGCTCCACTCAACACTGTCAAAAGAGCGAGCGCTGGCCACTGAGTGTATATTTTTAACAGGGGCCATAAACTTCGTTTTCCAGCGTCCTTGGGGAGCCGTTGAGGGGTTCCTGTTGTGCTAAGTCCTGGGGTACGCGGGGAGCAATGTCTCATTGGGTTTTATTGCGGCGACAGGGCCGCTAACCATGGCATGGCAGCGCTTGTCTCTGATCTCTGTGGGAGGCTACCGTCGGAGCCATAAAATGATCAGCTCCTTTCTGATCTTTCAATGAGGCGTGACCGCTGATCAGCGTCATGCTAGCTGAAATGTAGCGCTCCCGCTCCCGAATGCTGTAAGTCAAGTAAGTGGTGGCAGCCGCAAGCGGCGCTAACAGTGCTAGCAGTGCTAAGGTCATGGGTTCAATTCCCATGGAGAATGATTGCTCACATGTTTGCCTGCATGGCGGTTTACAGTAACTCACTGTAGATGGACTTGGCTGATAGAAGAGGAGGTGTAAATACTGAAGACTAGCCTACTTCATTTTTCTCTGAACTTAATCACTGTGGGTCGTGGAGGGACCGGGCACGTTTGATCTCAGATGAATACAGACACACTTCAAATACGTTCCCACAAAATACCACACACACACACACACACACACACACACACACATACACATACACACACTCAAAAGGGATTGTTTTGGCTGATTACCATTGCCATTTATACTCTCTCCCCCAGACGCAGGTTTTTTTTTTTTTTTTGTGTTGCCTACTGTGATGTCCGTCCTGACAAGAATGAACTCTTTACACAGACAGTATTTACTATGGAGATTTACTACACAAATACACGTGCACAAACAGAGACTGTGTAAATGATGTGTTAAACACACACACACACACACACACACACACACAAAAGAAAAAAAAAGCCCAGGCATCTGATCAGAGTATGTTTTTCTTTGGTTGTTTCTTGGTCCTCTTGCAGATGTTGACGAGTGCCAGGCTCATAACGGAGGCTGCCAGCACAGATGTGTCAACACCAGGGGCTCTTATCACTGCGAGTGCAGACCAGGGTCTCGACTGCACGTGGACGGGCGCACCTGCATCGGTAAGGGCCCACGGGGCTGACAAAAAATGTGTTTATAGGTATATGTGTGTGTGCGCGTTTGTCTGTTTGTGTGTGTGTATGTGTCAGAAAGAGAAAGTGTCTGCAAGTTTGTGTGTGTGTGTGTGTGTTTGAGTGTTTGAAAGAGAAAGAATGAGAAAGTGTAAGTTTGTGTGTGTGTATGTGTGTGTGTGTGTGTGTGTGTGTGTGTGTGTGTGTGTGTGTATGTGTGTGTGTGTGTGTTTGAGTGTTTGAAAGAGAAAGAATGAGAAAGTGTCTGTAAGTTTGTGTATGTGTGTGTGTGTGTGTGCTCTCCTCTCTATTACTGACAGAAAGGTGTCATAGAGATAGATTGCTCTCATTACTCATTCACCTACCTGACTTACTTACTTACATTCGCCTACCTGACTACCTTACTCGGTAACCAAGTTTCCGCTTGGCAGCAATCAGTGTTTTAGGAATGCACGTTCATTCATGCGAACATTCCTGCATTTTTATTGGCTTTATATAATTTTTATAGGCACCCTTTTAAACTTTGATTATGATGAAAACATGGCAAGCGTTACTCAAACCTTTCCCGTAACACATTCCAGAGTGGGTTTCGGAGTTCACAGGCCTGATAGCAGACAGTAAGGGTTCTTAAATGGAAGGAGATGACAACACCGATGGTGATTCAAAAGTCTTTTAAAAATAGGGTTATACTAAGGTTAAAATATCTCCAGATGCTTACATATCGACCAAATATATCTAAAGCTTTAGACAAACACAGTGTGCTGAAATTCTGTTTACTTTATGTATACCTTTACAATGTCACAGGTGAAAATCTTAAGTAAATTGAAGCGGGCCAAATATGGATCCAGTGCACTACTTTTTCATTATGATAAATTGGGACATTCCCTGGCAAGGAGAGGTCTTATCAACCCTTCCCCTGGAATGGCCATTTGTTAGCGTGAACGTTTCCATCCCCGGCTCTCCGAGCGTTGACCGAGCAGCAGGACGCCGTGGAGCAGCCCCGACACGAGACTGTCGTGGCCCTCTGGCTTGGGGTGTATGTTTATATCTGGAGTGTGGCTTGTCTCTGAGATAGGAGACACGTGCGTAGCCTTGAGATAGGGGGGTCTTTTAAGGGGCTTCAGATTGAGAGTAGATGTAAACCTGCCGTCTCCGGGGCACCGGAGGAATGTATACACAGTGGCGTCGCCGTGCGTCGAAGAATGGAAAGATATGCTTGAATATACTGATATGATGGAGACAAGGGGTGGATACAGGTGTCATTGGGAGAGAGAGAGAGAAAGAGAGAGAGAGAGAGTGAGTGAGTGTGTGTTTGTGTGTGTGTGTTTTTCCACCATTTATACCATTTGTGTGTATGTGTGTGAGTGTGTTTGAGCATTTGTGTGTGTGTGTGTGTGTATGTGTGTGAGTGTGTTTGAGCATTTGTGAGTGTGTGTGTGTGCCTGCATGAGTATTTGTATTTGTGTGTGTGTGTGTGTGTGTGTGTGTGTATTTGTGTATTTGTGTATTTGTGAATTTGTGATATGACTAATGTGTGTGATAGCCAGAGATCCCATGCTGCCCATCATCAGAGATGCTTATCAGGGGAGCAGTGTGTGCTGCTCAGGCTCTGCTCTGGGAACCACTCCTTAAGGCCAGCATGACTGCATGACTACATGAGCGAGTCAGAAGCACTCAGGGCTATTAGGAGAGGGAATGAGAAGGAGAGAGGAGAGAGAGAGAAGGAGGGATGAGAGGCAAAATGTTGAAATTGTTTATACAAAATTGTAGGACCTACGCTATTGAGGTTTTTCATCAGTTGTTGGGGTCCAAAAAAGGCCAACAGTTCAGCTGTTTGAGGAAAGGCCCATACACACCAGGAACGATAACGATAACTATAAATAAATATTGTTCTCGTAAATATGAATGACGACGTTCACACATAAACTATAGCGATAACGACATGAAGAACGATATCGTTGGGGATCACTTTCAGAGCGATTTTCAGAACGATAAAAAGCTAATAACCAATCAGAAAACATCGGATTTTAACTGTCACATTACCACAGGGAGAGACTTTGTTTATCGTTGTTCAGTGTGAACGCTTTTATCGTTATGGTTATAGTTATCGTTATCGTTATCGTTCTTGGTGTGAATGGGCCCTAAGACAAGTGGAGAAATGCAGTGTACAGTACAACCTAATAGCATCTGGATGGATCTGTGCCAGATTAGGGCCAGGGTCCACTGTCATCAGTAGCACACCTTCAGTGCTATATCCAACCTCACCGCTCACTGTACTCATGAGTGTGAGACAGTCTGCTGAAGCACCTCACTGATTTATATTTTGGACTCTCTGGGTCTTCTCAGGGTCTGTGATAGTCTTGGCTCAGTTGTGAGGTCTCTGCTGCCTATCACTAACCATGCCCTGTGTCCATCCCAGAAAGACAAAACAACTTGGAAGGTTATCCAGAGCTGTACATATTTGCCTACAACTGACTCCAACTAAAACTGTTGTTGACACTAATATGTGTGTGTGTGTGTGTGTGTGTGTGTGTGTGTGTGTGTGTGTGTGTGTGTGTGTGTGTGTGTGTGTGTGTGTGTGAGCAGCTGTAAACTCCTGCAGCCTGAGTAATGGAGGATGTGAGCACTTCTGCATCCAGCAGTCTGCCGCCCACTACCAATGCCGCTGCCGGCCCCACTACCAGCTCACTGAGGATGGGAAACACTGCAGTTGTGAGTTCATCACTCACCCACCCACACACACACACACTCATACAGTATATACCATGATTGCGTTCAGCCATTCAGCACACTACTGATGAAACTTTCTCATGTCATCAGCCTCAAGTGATGTCTCCACACACACACACACACACACACACACACACACACACACACACACGCACACAGTACCACCCACAGAGAGTTTCCCTTTATGCAAGCTGACAGTGGAATTTTCATGATGTCATGTCCAAACACCAGCAGTGTGACATGCGGGTGCTTCGGCAGCGAATCCGAAGAGAGCGACTGTTACGTCACATTACATCTTGCCCCTCTTTCTCTTCCCCTGTGTGTGTGTGTGTGTGTGTGTGTGTGTGTGTGTGTGTGTGTGTGTGTGTGTGTGTGTGTGTGTGTGTGTGTGTGTGTGTGTGTGTGTGTGTGTGTGTGTGTGTGTGTGAGAGAGAGAATGCATTAGTGTTGAGCTCATTGGAGCCGTGAGAAAGTTGAAGCGAGCAGCGAGCGTGTGAAAGAGTGCAGTTTAGATAAATAAAACTAGCCTTCATCTCCACACACACACGACAGGGGGATGAAAGCCAACACAGACAGAGCCTGAGGCTGCCTCCAGGCCTACAGCCTCATCTGGCCCACACCTGGCCCTGCTCAGCTCTAGGGTCGGAGGCTATCAGAGTTTGCATTTAGTTAGCATCTATACATGTACTGATATATATATGCATTTTAATAAGCTTGTCTGCTCCTTGAGCTACTGCAGCACAGTTTAGCTATTGGAGCACAGTTTAGCTATAGTATAGCTGAAGGAACACAGTTGGCTATAGGAGCACAGTTGAGCTATAGGAGCACAGTTTAGCTGTTGAGCTATAGGCGCACAGTTGAGCTATAGGAGCACAGTTGAGCTATAGGAGCACAGTTGAGCTATAGGAGCACAGTTGAGCTGTTGAGCTATAGGAGCACAGTTGAACTATAGGAGACCAGTTGAGCTATAGGAACACAGTTGAGCTATAGGAGACCAGTTGAGCTATAGGAGCACAGTTGAGCTGTTGAGCTATAGGAGCACAGTTGAGCTATAGGAGCACAGTTGAGCTGTTGAGCTATAGGAGCACAGTTGAGCTATAGGAGCACAGTTGAGCTGTTGAGCTATAGGAGCACAGTTTAGCTATAGGAGCACAGTTTAGCTATAACACAGTTGAGTTGTTGAGCTATAGGAGCACAGTTGAGCTATAGGAGCAAAGTTGAGCTGTTGAGCTATAGGAGCACAGTTGAGCTATAGGAGCACAGTTGAGCTGTTGAGCTATAGGAGCACAGTTTAGCTATAGGAGCACAGTTTAGCTATAACACAGTTGAGTTGTTGAGCTATAGGAGCACAGTTGAGCTATAGGAGCAAAGTTGAGGAACACAGTTTGCTATCGGAGCACAGTTGAGCTGAAGGAGCAGGTTTCTACCCCGCCTGTCAGCTTGTTCTTACCTCAGCCGAAATGACCTGACAGGGCCAAGCTTCAGTTTCACCTCTAATTAAACTGAGAGACCGAAACCCACGTGAACCCAAGTCTGGCCGGCGCGACAATCAATGTGAAAGGCCTGCAGCTCCACACCCAGTGATGTCAAGACTCCAGCGTCCCAACGCAGTCTGAGAACCGTCCTGCACGTCATTAAAAGCGCTGCACTTTCACAAAGAGGAACAGATCATACAGTACTGTACACAGACGTCTTTACACATCAAGCGCCTGGAGCCAGGTTTGATAGAAGTTGATGGGAATAGCAGTGATAAATATGATTGCACCTTAGTGAGTTTGTGAACTAATCATCAGTGGATGATTCAGAGCGGAGGTGTCCAGGTGTCAGGTCTGGAGGTGGCTGAATGACAGGGAAGGGGCCGTCTGTGGATGGCTCAGAGCTCTCATATTCTCTCCTGTCTTGTTCTTTAGTCCACTCATAATGAGCGCTCATTACTGTCTAACAACCTGAGAGTCTGCTATGAAGGATTGCTGTGTGTGTGTGTGTGTCTGTGTGTGTGTGTGTGTGTGTGTGTGTGTGTGTGTGTGTGTGTGTGTGTGTGTGTGTGTGTGTGTGTGTGTGTGTGTATTTCACCGTCTTTTTTCCTCTTCTATCTCTTTCTCTCTTTCTATCTATCTCTCCATCTAAATCCCATCTCTCACAAGCTCGCCATCACATCTCTCTCCTTGTCTCTTTTTTTTTGCCACCAAATTCTAATATTTATCTCTTCTAAAGTTCATTGGGGTTTTGTCATGTCAAGGTATTTGGTTTAATAGATAATAATTAAAGATGCCGTAAATGACACGATAAAAGATACATACATAATAATGATGAATGATTCATTAGGATTTGAGCATTTGGATTGGCCTTCTTTTCTCCACCTTTGTGTGAAAAAATGACTGACTATTTACCCAGTGTCATCGTTCACTCTTTCTCTTACTCATACTGTTTCTGTTTCTCTTTTTCTCTTTCTCTTTCTCTTTCTCTTTCTCTTTCTCTTTCCTCTCCTCCCCTTTCTCCTTTTCCAGCGTCCTGTCGCTCTCTGCCTTGGGATGCACACAGAAGAACTAGTGCTCCCCTAGAGAGGGAAGATGGTGATTACTGAATAATTACTGTCATCCAGAGCCTTTTAATGTGTCATTTCTGCCTGTGAATGGCCCTTCTCTCTGTGGGTTCTCTGTCCAGCTGTTTGACAGGCAGAGGCTAGGCAGACACAGCAACTATGTGAGAGAGGGACAATGGGAGGGCAGAGTTTGTCGTGTCTGTTCTGAGACACAGTCAAGGTCCAACTTGTCCTGTAAAAGCTCCAGTTACACCCGTTCCAGTGACATACAGTACTATGTGCTATATACTATGTGTGTGTGTGTGTGTGTGTGTGTGTGTGTGTGTGTGTGTGTGTGTGTGATATAATACAGGTATATTTTATCTGCCGTTATCTGTATGTGGTGTATGCAGTGCTGGACCCGTGTATGCAGAGAAATGGCGGCTGCATGCATGACTGCCACAGCGATGGTGGGAGGGCGCACTGTGATTGCCGTGCAGGATACACCCTGGCAGTGGATGGCAAGACATGCCAAGGTGAGTTGGAAAGCTACTATGTGTTAGCTGTGGGGGCAAAGGGTTCATATACACAGTAGTTTTAATATGCGCTGTGTGTTTGTGTGTGTCTTCATTTAAGGCCAGGGATTGATGGTTTCAGGATCTAATCTATTTATTTATATTGAGCAGAGGGTTTGTTTTCAGTTTCGGTAGAGAAACTCAGGACTACATGTGAAATCTTTGCTATACTGTGCTGCTGCTGTACTGTGCTGTATTGTGTGTGTGTGTGTGTGTGTGTGTGTGTGTGTGTGTGTGTGTGTGTGTGTGTGTGTGTGTGTGTGTGTGTGTGTGTGTGTGTGTGTGTGTGTGTGTGTGTGTGTGTGTGTGTGTGTGTTGTGTTTGTGTATGCATGCACGTCTGGTGTGTGTCATTTTCCACATGTTGTGTGGGTGTACTGTATGTTTACACGTGTGTAAATATGTGTTTGTGTATGTTTGCGCGTGTGTAAATATGTGTTTGTGTATGTGCCACACAGACATTGACGAGTGCGTGACAGGAGACGGCGACTGCGCTCACGGCTGCCACAACACACCTGGCTCCTACGTGTGTGTGTGCAGCGCCGCCTACGAGCTGGGTACAGATGGCAAGCAGTGCTATCGTGAGTCTGTCCTCTTTCACGCTGGCCAATAATAGCCGCATGTTTACTCTGCTTCAGATGTGCCCAGTACACTGTTTTGGAAAAGCAATACGGTTAGCGGGACTGCTGGCCATTAGTGGTAATTGATGCACTGTTTAATGTCACGTGTTATACACGGAGTAAATTAGCAACACATTTCGAGTTTCTGCCATTGGCGTACATGTCTATGAACACTGGTCACTTTGTCAAAATGTTCTCGTAGCGTGGGGCCACTTTGGGGTCTGCACATGGTTTTGGCAAACAACAACACACTCATGCCATGGGCCAAGTGATCTGTAGTAGCTCTTACTGTTGGCCTTCCTGTGAGGGTTGAGTTCAGGTCTCTGAAAAAGCCGATTTTATAGTGTGGTTAACAGTAACGTCCATAAAGTTACAGGACAATGAAAAATATTTATTAAACAACTTTAATGTCAACTTGTAATAATGTATTTATTTTAATTTTACTGTTTATTGCTTTGTGTGTGTGTGTGTGTGCGTGTGTGTGTGTGTGTGTGTGTGTGTGTGTGTGTGTGTGTGTGTGTGTATTCATGCGTGTGCTCGACAGGGATTGAAATGGAGATAGTCAACAGTTGTGAGACTAATAATGGTGGATGCTCTCATACGTGTCAGCACTCCAGCAATGGACCTGTTTGCTCCTGTAACCAAGGTTACCGGCTAGATGATGACCTCAAGACCTGTATTGGTAAATCTTTTGTTTAAATACACTAAAAATATGTTTTATTTAAGAAGTTACCTTCTGTGTGAATTGTGTTTGTTTGTAATGTGTGTATTTGTGATTGTGTGTGTTAGTGTACTCCTGCATGTGACGCCGACGTGTCTATATACACTACCAGTCAAAAGTTTGGAGACACTTAGAAATTTCCATTCCACTCCATTATAGCCAGAATACCAGCTGAGATCATTTGCGTTGTTTTTTTTCTCAGGGCAGAAGCTTTTCAGATTACATTATGTGCTTACATAATTGCAATAGGGTTCTTCAATGTTTTCTCAGTTAGCCTTTTAGATTAATGATATCAGATTAGTAAACAGAATGTGCCTTTGCAACATTGGATGAATGGTTGCTGATAATGGGCAATGTAGATATTGCATTAAAGATCAGCCATTTATTATGAACGCCGCGCAGCGAAGCGGCGGTCATATACTGTAGGTTTAGTCAGATTTTTTTTTTTTTTTTGCATGTCCAAATTTCCGTCAAGGATTCCCGGGACACTGTAAGACCGGGGTACACAAAACTTGGTGGGCATGTAACCCCACATGGATAGCATGGAAACTCCTGTTTTCGTTTTGATCTGTAGCCCCCCCGCTGGACTGGACCCCCCGAAAGGAGGGTAGGGCAGACACAGTTTTCTGTGAATATCTCGAGAACCGTAAGTTTTAGGAGGACCATTTTTTTTTTGTATGTTGATCTCAAGGGGCCATGTCATTCCATAACCACTCATTTCATGTATAGCGCCACCTAGTTAAACACAAAAAAGTAAAAATGAGGTGTTGTAATCGCAGGTATCTGTGACCAAACTGCACGAAATTGGAAGTGTAGGATCATTATGACACCCTCTGAATGCACGCCAAGTTTCGTAGAATTCCGTTCATGGGGGGCCACACAATAAATTAATTTATGTTACTATACACCAACTGGCCTGTAGGTGGCCGGAGACAGTTTTCTGTGAATATCTCGAGAACCGTAGGGCCTAGGAGGTCCACCTTTTTTTTTGTATGTTGGTCTTAAGGGGGCATGTCAACCTATCCCATTACCACTTATTTCATGTATAGCGCCACCTAGTTAAAAATTAAAAAGCAAAACATTAGGTGTTTTCATCACAATATCTCTGGCTGACATGGTCAAAACTGCACGAAATTGAAAGTGTAGGATCATTATGACACCCTCCGAATGCATGCCAAGTTTCGTGGACTTTCGTTCATGGGGGGCCTTACAATAAAATAATGTATGTGTACATTTAGTGACCGTACACCAACAAGGATTCCCGGGACACTGAAAGACCGGGGTACACGAATGGATGGAATGGATAGCATGGAACCATCGCTTTTCGTTTTGATCGAATTTCTCAGAATTATGAACAGGCAAGATGGGGGTGGGGTTGTATAAAATGTATATTACATGTGAAATCTATGAACTAATCATGTTCTGGTACTTGTTATCTAGCACAGCGGTCCCCAACCACCGGGCCGCGGCCCGGTACCGGGCCGCAGGACATTCCTAACCGGGCCGTAGCCTACGACATGAGTTTAAAAAAAATGCATGCAAACTAAACTAAATTTAATTCGCAATAATGTCACGTTTTTACATGGCATAGGCCTATATGCAGTTGTTTGATTGCACGCATGTTTGCATTTTGCAAGGTCTATTTTCTTACATCTGTCTGTCCCGCCTTCAACACTTTTACTTATTGCCTTCAGCGCTGCGCAGCCTCAGGTCAGCTCACTTAACTTGATCAGTTCTTGGCGAACGGTAGTGTCACACGAAGTTAACTAAACTGCTAGAATGAGCAACAACAAAAAACAAGCATCTTTAGCAGGTCACTGGTGTACTGGCCAGAGTGTTTGAGTTGCGAGAGCCGCTGCAGAGATTTCTTACAGAAAAAAAGTCACCGTTAGCTGCACATTTTAGTGATGAGGACTGGGTGTCAAAACTCGCTTACCTGTGTGACATATTCGGGTTGCTTAATGACCTGAACCTGTCACTCCAGGGGAGAATGACGACTGTCTTTAAACTGGCAGATAAAGTCGCTGCATTTAAAGCCAAGCTTGATTTGTGGGGACGACGAGTGGACCGTGTATTTGATATGTTCCAAACAGTAGTGGGTTTTGGGAGAGACTGAGGCAGGGCCCTTTCTCTCGCAGCTGGTGCGCGATCACCTTGTTGCGCTTTCAAATGAGTTTGAGCGTTACTTCCCATCCTCCAAAGATCCACGGCAAACCAATGAGTGGGTCCGCAACCCATTTGTCAATATCCCGAATAGTCCTAACTTGTCAGCGCAGGAGGAAGAGCAGTTGATCGAAATTGCTTAAGAGTGTGTATAAGGAAACCTCTCTGGCGGGTTTTTGGATCAAAACCAAAGCAGAATATCCCGAGATAGCCGTAAAAGCGCTGAAAACGTTTCCCACCACGTATCTACCGGTATGCGAGGCCGGGTTTTCGGCAATGACTGCAACTAAGACCAAATTGCGCAATCGACTGGACATTTCAAACACACTGAGGGTGTCACTGTCTTCCATCATCCCCAGATGGAAGCTTCTTGTTGCAGGGAAACAAGCAGGGCTCCCACTGATTATATTCGTAATGCACGTTTAGTTCCCATGTTTTGTTCCCATATTTTGTTAAGCATGTTCACACTTATAGATGTAGCTTCAAGTTGTTCAATATTCATAGTTCATATTGTTAAATTTTCACTTCTTCAAGTTCACGTTTTTCACAAGAGATCGTTACCTTCACTGTTCATACATAACTGGAGCTAGTTCTTTTCAAGTAATGCATGCACATCACATATGGAACATGGAACCCCTGAACCCCCAACCCAACCCCCCCCCCCCCCCCCCATGCCTTTCAGCGTGACTTATTTTTGTGGAAAACATGTGCTGGACTGGGCGGCGGTCATATTTTGTACCGCTCTGTGGTACATCTAGTTTCTACAACAGGCAAGAACCCTTTTGCAATTATGTAAGCACATAATGTAATCTTAAAAATGCTGCCCTGATAAAAAAAAACAATGCAAATGATCTCAGCTGGTATTCTGTCTATAATGGCGTGTAATGGAAATTTCTAAGTGTCTCCAAACGTTTGACTGGTAGTGTACTGTATGTAAATCTCTGTCCATCTTTATCTGTAGGGTGTGTTCACTTGTTTATATGTGAGTTTTAGGATTATACTTTAAGTGTTGTTTGTATCTGAATCAGATTAGTGTGTGTGTGTGTGTGTGTGTGTGTGTGTGTGTGTGTGTGTGTTTGTGTGTGTGTGCTTGCATGTGCGCCTGCTTGTGTGTGTGTTTATTTTTGAGTTCAAATCTGTCAGTGTGTTGATTTATAAGTGGATGTTTATTTTTGAGTTCACATCTGTGTCTGTTTGTTCATTTGGGAGTGTGTGTTTATTTTTTGAAGCGCACATCTGTGTCAGTATGGTAATTGTTAGTGTGTGTGTGTGTTTTGCAGACATTGATGAGTGCGGGGACGGGAGCTCATGCTGTCAGCAAGACTGTACCAACTACCCTGGCGGTTACGAGTGCTACTGCTCAGCAGGCTACAGCCTCAACACTGACGGCTGCAGCTGTGATGGTACGATCCGCCCCGAGTTCCTGAGGCAGCGGAGCCCCTGCTGGGTGACCCTGTAGTACCCTCATTAAGATGTTTACCCACAATTCCTCTCAACTCTAATTACCAGTCACATAGTGACTAGGCAAGAATGTGGGACAACTCTTCAGTGCAAAAGGGAAATGAAAACACATAAAAACAAGTGAAAACACACGTCAGATAACAAATGATTGTGGAATACATTTGGCTCTAATGGCATCAATAGATCTGATCCTGAGTCAGTTGGTTATCGTGTACTGATGTGTACTTACATAGTGTGATACTTTAAGTAATCAGCCCAAGGACAATTCAGCTACACTGTAATAAATCAACATGCAGTGGCCACTCATCTAAACTCTTCAGTAGTCTGTAGCCTACCCATCTCATAGCATCACAGGTCATCGTAGTTGTTACACATTATTACTAGGGCTGCTGGGAGAGAGAGTGAGGGGCTATGATCGCACATCCCAGGGTGCTGGAGGGTGCAGCAAAGCCCTACTGCACCAGTGATATCATGCCTTTTTAATCTCACACTCACAGTAATGACCAGGCCTCAAAAACGTTACCAGCTGACCAGGAATTCTCCCGATTGTCCTAATTAGCGCTCCGCTACTGTCACCAATGCTGATGTTCTGTGCTGATGTTCTGTGCAGATGTGGATGAGTGTCTGGCTGAGAACGGAGGCTGTGATCACACCTGTCAGAACGCGGCTGGATCCTTCCAGTGCTTCTGTCGCCGTGGACACCGCCTGGACGAGGACCGTCGCTCCTGCCTCTGTTAGTCACTATAATTTCTTGGTACCCCAGTGTGTATGTAGTTAGTCTGCGTGTGTGTGTGTGTGTGTGTGTTTCTGCCTGTCTACCCATGTGTGAGCTTGTCTGTGTGAGTTACCCTGTAAACCATATGTTTAACTGTGTGTTTGTGTGTGTGTGTGTGTGTGTGTGTGTGTGTGTGTGTGTGTGTGTGTGTGTGCGTGTGTGCGTGTGTGCGTGCGTGCGTGCGTGCGTGCGTGCGTGCGTGCGTGCGTGCGTGTGTGCGTGTAGTATTAGGAAACACAGTGGAGGCCCTGAGTGGAGGTCCAGTAGTGGAAAGACCCCGCCCACAACTCACACTCCTCCAGGATTACGACCAATCACTGGCACTGCTGGAGCGCTATGACGACTACGAGGATGACGCTGGCGAACTGCGCGCAGAGAGCACTCTCAAGGAGAAATATGGTAGGATACACACACGAACACACACACACGCACATACACACACACACACACACACACACGCGTGCGCAATGGCACGGTCATGTATTATGTACTATGTTCTTAAGGACTCACTGCTGCGCACTTGCATGTTAAGTCAAGTTTATTTATATAGCTCATTTTGATATGAACTGAGTGCACATATGATATCACACAGTAATGATAACAATAAGATTGAACAATATGATGGTAACATTATGACAGACAGAGACATAGCAAACATATTAACAATTAAAATAATTAGATTAAAACAAGATGCTGGACAGAGCAACGTCACTTGGCAGCGTACCTGAACTTAGCACAGACAGACATGAACAAACAAATGAACAAATAGGCCTGATAAACAGTCAAAAATAAAAATCCAGGTGCTGTACGGAGCGGCATGACTTGCCAGAACAACAATCTTGTTCTGATTCAAGTAGGCTCCCCTAGGCTACGGAGTGTGTGCGTGTGCGTGAGAGGCTCTGTGAGTTTTCTGCAGATGTAGCCTAACTATCGAAAGAAGACCATATCTACGTGAAATAGCAACAAAATAGAAACACAATAGCCTATATGGTGGTCACACTAGGGGCACAGATTTTATTAACCCCCCCCCCCCCCAGTGCCAGGTCTGCTCCAGGTCTGCTCCTGGCATTGAACAACTTAACCAATCAACATTGTGTTCTTGAACAATCCATCGCAAATTTGGCCGTAACATAGGGTCAGGTGCTCTTGAATGTCCAGGGATGTTACAGGGATGCGTTAGTTGTTTTTTTTTTATGACCTGCACCCACCTGACCCATTAGGAGATTCAATCCACCCTGCCTGACCTGCCAAAATGTGCCTTACACATCGACCCCAACCCAACCCAACCCAACCCAACCCAGCCCGCAAATCACTGTTCAACTTTGAACAATACATGTAGGTGTAGGCTGAGTGATTGCATGCATATTATAGCCATGACAATGTTTCCTTATGTATCATTTCCCTAATTCCTCTTTATAGAATGCTGCTTTCTAGCGATTTTGACCCGATATGTGATGTTATTTGGACATCTTACTGTACACGCCGATTATGGGTTGACCTGCACATTACTAATGATCATACAGTAGACACCCATTTATATTCAGAAGCTAGATGCTGGGGAACTATGAGACCAATACAAAAGTAAAGTTCTCTCACTCACACGCACATGCATGATACACACCAGTATGGTAATATCTATAAATAGTAAATACAATCTCTCTCTGAACACACAAACACATATATTGTGAATGCATCCACACACACACACACACGCACACACACGCACATACACATACACACACACACACACACACACACACACACACACACACACACACACACACACAAAATCATGTTCCCTTAGAGAGATTTGCTGACACATTGGAGCTTGGTGTATTAAATGGTGCTAAGTCTCCATGGCTTACACACACCAGTTTAAGAGGCCTCAGCTTGTGAGATCTCCCAGCTTAGAGGCCAAAGCCAATTAGCGCTCAGAGAGATCATTTAATGGGAGCGGGATCAGATCGTAAGCTGGTTGGACACGCAGCAGACGCTCTCAAAGCTGCTCTGAGCACGACTCAGGAAGGACAAGACCCAGAGCCTCAGTAGAAATTGGAACAGTATTGTGGGGCTTTTATGCTGTTTTATTTGGAAGGAGGGGGTGGGTTGTTGTGTGACATTGGAAGTAGCTTTTCAAATGCCTACATGTATGCCTGTGTGTTTCTATGTATTAGTCTTTCTATGTATCTATCAGTCTGTCTGTCTGTCTGTCTGTCTGTCTGTCTGTCTGTGGGCCTGCCTGCTGATCTGTCCATCTCCTTGTTGCCTTCCCTGTCTCCTTCTTTTGCCCTCTTTCTTCCCCCCTCTCTCTTTTCTTACCCTCTTTCCATCTGTTGTTTTCAGTGTGTGTGAATGACACGTTTGGTTGGGACTGCAGTCTGACGTGTGAGGACTGCTCCAATGGAGGAGTGTGTAACTCTCACAAGAGTGGGTGCCTCTGCCCCAACGGATGGACTGGCGTCATCTGCAACCAGAGTGAGTTCAACTTCTGGAGACACACACACACACACACACACACACACACACACACACACACACACACACACACACATCCACAAGGCATGGGGCATATGGGATTTGTTGTGCTTGTTACACTGTACAGTGTAAACCCAAACAGTCAAACTAACTCAAAATATGAGAAATCAAATCACTTCCAGTCAATTCAATAAAGTTCACTACACATAAAACTGTGAAGTGTTTTGCAAACCTGTGAAGTGTTTTGCAAAAAAGATATCATGCATGTCACACAACTAAACAATGGGCAGTAGCAGATAGCAGTACTGTACATTAGACTGCCATCAGCAGGGAAGACATGGATGTACATGTACAACACAGTTGGACAATAAAGTCTTAACTGTGTGCTAATCAAAGCTACTTGAATAAGTAATCAGTTTCACATTGAGAGCACAGAGAACTGATGTAAATAGTCAAGTTTTTCAATGGACTTCTCTACAATGGTTACCCTGACCATACTCCAACTTCCTAACATGTCAAAGTGCACAACCCATATCCAACATTGCATCAGTATTTTAGTACAGCTAATGCTGTCAAATGCACACCCTCTCTTTGAACTATGAACTATCTGTGTGTGTGTGTGTGTGTGTGTGTGTGTGTGTGTGTGTGTGTGTGTGTGTGTGTGTGTGTGTGTGTGTGTGTGTGTGTGTGTGTGTGTGTGTGTGTGTGTGTGTGTGTGTGTGTGTGTGTGTGTGTGTGTTACAGCCTGTCCGGAGGGCATGTTTGGCAAGAACTGCTCTCACAGCTGCAAGTGTAAGAATGGTGCCAGCTGTGACCCAGTGAGCGGTCAGTGCCGATGCCCGCCAGGCGTCAGTGGGGAGCTGTGTGAGGACGGTGAGTGTACCATCACAACATGCCAACACATCACTCTACACACGTTAATAACACACTTACAACATAATAATAACAGTCGAATGAAGCAATAACAAAAATACAAAATAGATTTGCTAATAAATGTGTTATTTACATCATATCAGCATATCTTTGTGTGTGTGTGTGTGTGTGTGTGTGTGTGTGTGTCTCCGTGTCTCCACAGGCTGCCCTAAGGGCCTGTATGGGAAGAACTGTAATAAGAAGTGTAACTGTGCCAATAACGGCCGGTGCCACCGTACCTATGGAGCATGTCTGTGTGACCCGGGCCTATACGGACGCTTCTGCCATCTACGTGAGCTTTTATATATCCATACAACTTTTATATTAACATTTTTGCAATTTATGTAACTTTTACATTATTTTACATCATCATTTCATAACTTTTATATTGAGATTTATATTGTGATCACTTTATAAAACCATTTTCCCATTTTTGTTCATCATGATATTACATATTAGACAAAATGACCTGGAGGGATCACTCTCCATGCTGTAGTTCTTTGGATTGCAACAACACATTGGATATTTTTTTACGTGATTTAACCAATCTTTCCACCAGGAATCAATGCACACTGTGTGCTCCCTTATGCCAGTTTCATCCTTTGCTGCCCTTTGCTATTGTGGGATAAAGTGTCTGTTCCTCCTCATGTGGCTAATTGCACACCCTCCTCCTCCTCCACTTCCTCTCCTCTTTAGCCTGCCCTAAGTGGGCATTTGGTCCTGGCTGCTCGGAAGAGTGCAAGTGTGTCCAGGAGAACACTCTGGAATGCCACCGTCGCCATGGCACCTGCTCCTGCAAACCTGGTTACCAAGGAGACACCTGCAAGGAAGGTGAGTTCATACAGAATTCTCTTATGATTTATCGTCTGCTTTTCTTTCTCAAATCATTCACTTATATTTTCTGTAGTAGGCTACATATTTATTGAGTAAGAGATGTTATGTCATTATGCTAACTTTGATGCTAATGTTAGTTGCATTAATGCCCTGTATAGTTATATAGTATTGGTGTGCTTATACAGACATACTGTATGTTTCAAGATAGGGATCGACCTATATGTTTTTTTCAGGGCCGATACCGATATCAATTATTACCAAAACAGGAGGCCGATAACCGATATGTAAAACCGATATGTCAGTTGTCAAAAAGGGGGGTAGGTAGTAAAGGCGATATGCTGCAAAAAATTAATTAAAAAGCATTTAATTATGCAAACTTTTCTTTCTTCTTTTTGATACACAATTGTCTATCAACTTGCATCACTTGCAAGTTAAATCCTGTGTATCATATTAATCCAAGAGCTAGCAATTATTTTCATAGACTAGGCCTACACAATGGGCTATGTGCTTGTTAAGGGACCTGTCACAAAGAGGATGCTTTGCCATCGTGTGTGTGAGTGCACGAGAGAGGAAGAGCTAGAGGTGCATGCGTGATGGCAAGTGTTACGGTTGAATAGTTTAACAAAACAGTTTTAAAATAGTTCTTAGGCTATTTAAGTATGCAATTTGTGTCTATGTGTAGGCTACAAGCTACACTTTTGAGAGCCTAAAGCTCAGGACGCGATTTAGTTCAGGTCGGATTAAATTACGGCTGGGCCTGGGTGCATGTTGTCTTTTTTGACAGTCCGTTTCAGAAGGAGCAATTAGACTTTTTGACGTTCGCTATCGCATAATTTAGGACTTGTCTGTACTATGTCCGCCGTGGTGTCCCGTTATTCACAATTAACGAACGAGGCGGAGGCAGAGAACTCCCGACACGCAGCACCCGAGTTTGTAGGCTAACTAGTAAACAGTAACGTGCATCAATCGGGAATTCGCTAAATAAAGGAAGTGGGCGCTTTACCTATTGATCCGGATCAAAGAGACAATAGCTTACAAAGTGGTGTTTTTGTAACTTCAGTGTAGATGATTGTGATTCATTGCAACTTCAGCAATGTAGGCTACCTTCCTTACCTTCGAAAAATAGCTCCGTACAGCTGAAGCCCAGTCTACAGTCTGCCTCAGTGAGAATCTTAAACTTTGTCTGTGTTTACTCTTCGATCCTGATTGGCTGCATTCGTGCTAACTAACAAATCAGACGGTGTAGTAGGCGGGACAATGCTCTTGACCACAGAGTAGCAAATGCAGGGAGTGAGAGACGCTTTACAGACAAAGTAGTGCGTTTCATTCTTTATCCATTTCAATATCGGCTTATCGGTGGAAAAAATGACCGATACCAATTATTATAAAAATGCTAAATATCGGCCCTAATAATCGGCCAGGCCGATAATTGGTCGATCCCTATTTCAGGATATATTTAACCTGTTGACTTGATTTTAACACACCTCTCAGCATATCGTTGGCATGTTAATATGACTAATAACATGCTGTTTGTGGCTCTGTGTGTGTGTGTGTGTGTGTGTGTGTGTGTGTGTGTGTGTGTGTGTGTGTGTGTGTGTGTGTGTGTGTGGTTGCAGAGTGTGACCCAGGCACCTATGGGACTGGCTGCCAGAGGAAGTGTGAGTGCCCGCCTGGCGTGAGCTGTCATCACGTGACCGGAGCATGCCAACGGCAGTGCCCTGCTGGGAAGAGGGGGGACAACTGTGATCAGGGTACACTGCTTTCATATGCATCACACATCTCACAAGCAGAGTATACAGCGTGAACTGGCCATTTATCACACCTGATCTATTACCTGTAGTGCAAAGGCTATAGGTTCACAACAAATAAAATAAATAGTACAAAAGTGATAGATTCACAGGTTGATTAGTGCAAACAATACACACTATTCATATTCATATCTGACAGAATATTGCAGACTAAGACTAGACTGGTAACTGGTATTGTACATTGATATTCTAACAGGTTTTGATACAGTCTGATGTCCCTATGAGGTTCTTATGAGTGTGATGTGCTGTCTGTCTCTGTGCACTGTAGACTGCCCTGAGGGGAAGTTTGGTCAGGGCTGCTCCCAGGCCTGTAACTGCACTGGCTCTCCCTGTGACAAGGTGAAGGGCCAGTGCCTCTGTGTAAACGGGACCGCCGGGAGACGCTGTGAGAAGGGTGAGTAGCAGAGGGCCATCAACGAAGCCATGCATGTCTGACTGACTGACTGATATTGATATGACATGCATGCTGTTAATTCAGGCATTCAAATTACAAAGCATACTGCCTCCATTTGCGTAAGCAAAAAGCAAGAATGTTGACTTTTAGATAAAATGACTTGATCCTTTGACAATGTGCTAAAAGCGATGAGCTTTAGATCTAGTAAGGCCACAGGAGGGAATGGAGTTCAAGGTGAAGGTTGCAGAGCCACACATCAGCTACACAGTGTTTATAGGGCCTGTTGGCAATGCTACATTGCACTGTGAATGCACACAAACACACAAACACACACACACACACACACACACACACACACACACACACACACACACACACACACACACACACACACACACACACCAGGCCTAGTGCTTCTGCAGGAGTGTGTGACGTGGCTGTTCCCTGTGTAGTGTGTGAGGAGGGGCATTGGGGCCCAGGTTGTAAGGAGAAGTGCCCCCTGTGTGAGAACAAAGGAGTGTGTGACCGACAGAACGGCACCTGCCTTTGCCCCGCTGGCTACATGGGACGACTCTGCCAGAACGGTACATGCCTCTGGGTTTGAACTTACGTTTTAGGGGTCTAACATTTCCATAGAATGTACAGTTTTTTTCAGAGACCATGCTAATGTGCCCATTTTTAAATTCTCATAAAATTGAATTAAAATACAATATACGGCTTGATTATAAGATTGCGTGTGTGTGTGTGTGTGTGACTGTGTCTTCCTCTGTGTGTGTGTGTGTGTGTGTGTGTGTGTGTGTGCGTGTGTGTGTGCGTGTGTGTGTGTGTGTGTGTGTGTGTGTGTGTGTGTGTGTGTGTGTGTGTGTGTGTGTGTGTATGTGTAGCATGTCCCGCTGGTCGCTTTGGGCAGGGCTGCCAGCAGCGGTGTGTGTGTGAGAATAACGGACGATGCCACCCTGTGACCGGGCGCTGTCACTGTGCCCCCGGGTGGACCGGGCACAACTGCAGGAAAGGTACAGCGCCGCTAGCCTCTTGAGACCATCCTGACTGGTTATCCAGTCAGCTAACCACACTGCAAAAATGAATTCTAACCAAGTGTTATTAATCTTATATTAAGATTAAAAAATCTATTTGGTATTGTTTTTAGTATGAAAAGACTTACCTAGCGCCCTCTCAAAAGAACATTTTGATTTAATTTAAGAAGACTTTGACTTATTTTAAGGAGTCTTATCAAGACAAATTTGCTCAACGCACTGGCAGACAAATTTGCTTGTTTTTAGGACAGATTTGCTTAACGCACTGGCAGACAAATTTGCTTGTTTTCAGGATGAGATGGATAAAATAAGTCCATCTTTTTTTAAATTAAGTCAAATGTTTTCACAAGAAAGCGCTAGGTAAGTCTCTTTATACTGAAAACAATACCAACTAGTCTTTTTTTATCTTGATTTAAGATTAATAACACTTGGTTAGATTTTGTTAGATAAGCAGTTTTTGCAGTGCAGTATTTTCGCCCCTTCCCAAAAGATAGATAAATAGATAGATAGATATACTTTATTGATCCCTAGGGGAAATTCAAGGTCACAGTAGCATACAGACAACACACACACACATTCAATAACAGCAGAAAAAGTAACTAAAAGTATATAATATAAAAAAACACAACTAAGCAATAAGGACTGTAGAAGATAAAGACTATACTAAATATACAAAATACAAATTATACTAAATAAAACTTAATCAAAATCAATTCTAAAAAACAGTGTCCACATAGTGGGTGAATAATCAATCAGGTGCACTTGCAATGACTGAAGCAGGGACTGAGCCTGTGGTTCTCAGTGCATAAGGTAAGGTAAGGTGCTCTGTGTGAATGAGTGTCATGGTGATGGTGCAAATGAGTAAGTCAAACAGTGCAACAGTGCAAGAATAAAGTCTATATATCTATATATAAATAACTATATTAAGAAATGTATGTGGCATGGAGGGAGGGGTTGTGCATATTTGCTAATACAGCACGCAAACAGTGAGGCAGAAGACAAATTTAAAGTGACTAGTGGACAGAAAGTTCTCCAACGGAAAGTTCCCAGATGGATATGCCGAGTAAATGTGAAGCAATCCATCTGGCGGAGTCAGGTTACAGCGCCGCCTGACCAACACAAACATGGCACACCACCATCAACATATCAAACCAACATCAGCCTGTATGGCATGCCAGGAATATAGCATGGCTGTCAGTGTGTTAGATTTCGATGGTAATCACTCACTGGGCTGCCTCCATTGGAGTATACCAATAGTGTTAATGTTGGATGAGGAAGTGGTTTAACGTCATAACAATTCAAAAGCAGCCTGTCACCCAGTGATGTTATGTTGAATCCCTGTTGATTTTCTTTTGTGTTACATCTGTACCCCCTCAGAGCTGAACCCCATTCAGTGATGATTTCCGTAGCAGTCTGCAGCTGAGTGGCATCACTCAATAGGGCTGCTGGATTATGGCAAAAATCATAATCACGATTATTTTGGTCAAAATTGTAATCTTGATTATCGATTAACGATTATTCATGAGGGTCTCCCCTGCGTCTTTGAAAATATGTTTCATAATCCATTGGGACTGAACGAGCTAACAATCAGTGTTAGTGATCTAATGGCAGCATTCACGTTTGCCTAATGTTATCCCTGTGCACTAGTAGAAGCTAATAGACAGGCTGTATCATCCAGATAAAAAAAAAAAAAAACAGCCGTGTTCTAACGTTAGATTAGTGATAGTTATTTTACATGGCATATGTTGAATGTTTCGATGATTCATAGTCAGAGTTTCTCCATCTCAGTACGTGTGTTTGTTGATGTTGTGTGGTTGCAGTGTGTGACCCTGGCCAGTGGGGGGCAGACTGCTCTGAGGCGTGTGACTGCAGGAACGGGGGCGGGACCTGTGATGCAGTGACCGGCATGTGCCACTGTGAAGCCGGCTTCACTGGGGACCGCTGTGACCAGAGTGAGTGACGTGCCTGTCTCTCATCTGACTGTCTGTGTAGGCAGGCAATAACCCCAGAAAGCACACGCCTGTTACTAAAGCAGGTTTTTATAGTATGGTCATTTGCTATAATAGTGAGGTAATGAATGAATGAGTGAACGAACGAATGGATGAATAAACCTTTAGCTCTATTCTTTCACACCGGGAGGTTAGTGTGTATGTGTGAATGTGAACACTGCACAAAATAAAATCTTACCAAGTGCTATTAAGATCAAAAAATCTATTTGGTATTGTTTTTAGTATAAAGAGACTTACCTAGCGCCCTCTGGAAAGATCATTTTGACTTAATTTAGATCTTATTAAGATAAAATTACTCAATGCACTGGCAGACAAATGTGCTTATTTTCAGGATGAGACGTCTTAAAATAAGTAAAACTCTCAAACAATACTAACTAGATTTTTTTGATCTTGATATAAGATGTAGGAACTTATGAGCACCATAGGAGAGCCAAAGTCAAATATTTTACATCTGAACTTACATTGAGGGAAAATTAGGATGTGGACACAGCCTGTATCAACCAGCATAAATGTGTTCTCATTAAGTGATTTCCACTGTTCTGAAGTTAGAATTAGTATAGTCAAGAATTCTCCTACAGTTATTGTCTTCTTCTCTGCTACCCAGAATGCCCTGCAGGTTCTTTTGGACCGCGCTGTCGCCAGCGGTGTCAATGTGACAACGGGGCGTCTTGTGACCATGTCAGTGGGGCGTGCACCTGCAAAGTGGGCTGGTCTGGAACCTTCTGTGAAAAAGGTGAGTCTGATGCCAGCCATCTTCCTCTTGCCAGCCATCTTCCTCTCGCCAGCCATCTTCATCTTCCTCTTCCTCCTGTCTCATCTCTTTAGGCCAAACCCTGATACTGTGCCACTCCTCGTGTTTATCCAGTCTAGATGTGCTCATTCTGTGGTCTAATACATTTATAGCAACGTTGTTGTGCATCAATTATTTTTATTTTACAAGTGTAAGTGTTTTCTACTAACATAAAACTATATGTGTGTTTATTTGCGTGTGTGTGTGTGTGTTCCCATCATCAGCGTGTCCTCAGGGGTTCTTTGGTCTTGACTGTCAGCAGAAGTGTGTGTGTCTGAACGGAGGCAGCTGCAACCACGTTACTGGGGATTGTGTGTGTCCAGCGGGTTGGCTTGGACCTCAGTGTAATCAGAGTGAGTGACCATCCCTACAACCCCCCAGTATTGTAGTGTATTATCACCTACAAGTGCCTCTGTTGAGGTGCTTCCTTCCGGTAAAAAATGCACATTCGGTTAACCAAAGCTGGTTCACCGAATGTCTAGTTTTAGTCCCCAGACAGGAGGTGGCTCTGGCCCAGTTGTGGCCCAGTGCAGTCTGCTGTCTGGGTCCACCCGCCACACAGTCCGTGCTCACCTCTGACGTCTGTCATTCACAGCATGCCCTGCTGGTCTTTATGGGGAAGGATGTGCCCACAAGTGTGTGTGCCTGAACAATGCCACCTGCAGCGCAGTGAGCGGACAGTGTGTGTGTGCGCCAGGCTGGAAAGGAGTGAATTGCTCAGAGGGTAAGTGTGTGTGTGTGTGTGTGTGTGTGTGTGTGTGTGTGTGTGTGTGTGTGTGTGTGAGAGAGGTGGAGCAGCTCAGCACCTTTGCTTTAGTTTGTTACATCTATCAGAGCTCCAAACATAGAGCTTTTATTATTAAGCACTAAGCCCCGAGAGGCCGTAGGTTACACTGATTTTAGAACAGCTAAGGGGCGTTGTTAGGCACGACGCGCTAGTGGAGCAGTTTGTGTTTGTGCACTGCTGTGCACCAGAGACTTGTGCACTGTTGGCTTGGTTGCTTGCGTAGGTACCTGTCTGTTCATCTTCATGGTGTGTTCCAGGCTGAGTCTTGATTTTCTAGCAAAAGGTGATTCCATTCCAAATACAGCACATACCTGGTGAAGTGCTTCCTACCTAACCACACACAAGAGATCAGTTTTTGGGATGTTCCGCTCTGTTAGGCTATAAAGTCAATGACAGTATAAAAGTCGAAAGGAGAAACACATGGTTGTTTTCTGGAGTAACATCCCATCATTGTTCTCAGGCCAAGTGTACCCAGTGAAATGAGCTGTACTAATGGGAAAACCTCAACTCCAGTTTGAACAGACCATGAGAACATGAAATTACTGTAGGCGTCTGTTTACTCTGGCCTGAAGTTGGGGAGAGAGATGCTGGTTGAGGGCTTCTGGTACAGCTCTTTTATGTGTGTGTGTGTGTGTGTGTGTGTGTGTGTGTGTGTGTGTGAATGTCTGCCATGTGAAGATGAAGTAAGCCAAGTTGACAGTTGATTTGTGTTTGTGTGTTCCGTATGTGTGTATGTTTATGTGAGTGAACTAAATGTGTGTATCCAGCAGGGAGATTATGGTGTCATGATGAGGTCAGGTGTTGTTCAAAAAAAAGTTGAGAATCACTAGTTTACCACTGGTGTGTGTGTGTGTGTGTGTGTTGTAGCATGTATGGAGGGCTTCCACGGCACAGATTGTCTTCAGCGCTGTCTCTGTCGGAATGGGGGGACCTGTGACCCCAGCAGTGGTCGATGCACCTGCCCCCATGGCTGGACTGGCACCGCCTGTGAGCTGGGTAAGACACACACACACACACACACACACACACATAGGCATACACGTGTCGTGCACACACACAAACACACACACACACACACAGACATATGCATGCACACACACACACATACATACACACACATAGACATACGCGTGTACACACACACACACCCACACACACACACTCTCACACAAATGTCTTACTCATCCTCTCCCAGAAAAATGCTTCACCCTACCAAAAAAATACTTCACGTAACCAGTGGCGACAACAGTCAACCAGCATCAAACTCAGACATCAATCACATCTCATATCAACCATACACAGAAACCACCAAAACCACTCTCCAAATACATAATGGATCTGACAGAGGGAATCGTTTCCCCAGATTAACTGTTAAATATTAGATAGATCCGGCCCTCCAGTTCAGGTTCTCAGGCCCTCTAGTCCAATATACTGTAGAACGTGCTGTGACTGTTTAACACACACAGGGAAATGCCCAAAGCAGCAATCACCCGATATATGATGCACATGACATGACAGGAATATGGGATGCACACAGTGACGTCTTCTCAGGTACTCTCCAAGTCAGGACTCATGGCCCGGGCCTGGAGAGGATGAGGGCCAGTTCAGGGCCAGGTCTGTGTTTGAGTCGGCTCCTAGCTGGGTTGTGGCTGGTTAACCGGCCCGGGAAGGCCAGTGCTGTGGAGAAGCGGAGGCCCAAACGGAGAGCTTTGTGTGGGGACCCTGCACGGCCGGCTCCTTGCTGCTCTACAGAGCCCATTTGAGCAAATTGCCCAGCTCCCCCCGTGGCGTTGACTTCATCGACCCTGCGCGCCGCT
>NW_027468837.1:22823705-22876463 GCF_046254945.1 Alosa pseudoharengus
AAGTCAGTCTTTTCATTTGGGGCCTGTGTCCACCAATCACGTTTTCTGCGCTGACAGCTTCGGTCAAGTGTTGATTGTTGGTTACGAAGTTTTGATCGGTCGTCGAGAGAGAAGTGACATTGACGAGTCCAGCACTGTCCTCAAAGTTGAACAGATTTCAACTTTCAGCAATCTGAGCGCTGCGGAACAAAACGGTCAGCGCTGAGGGCTTTTTTCCGCCGAAGGCTCTAAAGGGATGTGAACGCTGAACTTCATAGAATCTGTATAGAAAATAGCCGCCGTCGGCGCAAAAAAACGTGATTGGTGGACACAGGTCCTTACAGTAGGGGGCAGTGTGAAACTGGCTGTTGGTTTTCTAAACTTTCTAGACTGCAACCAACAACTGCTTACTTTAGAATGTTGGGGTTGGTTGGCGTTTGTTGGGGTGTATCTGCACGCACCTTTACCTGTGCACTGTGTGTTCCAGCGTGTCCAGCCGGTTGGCACGGGCCACGCTGCCAGCTACGGTGTGACTGTTTCAACGGCGCCCAATGCCACCCCAGCACAGGCCGCTGTGTCTGCCCGCCTGGATACCAGGGCATACGCTGTGAGAAAGGTAACCAACCGCACCAAACTCTGTCAAGAGGGCACTGAGCTAGAAATGCACAGCAGAAGTAATGCAGTGAAATGTGTCCATTACTGACTGAACATGTAATTGACCGATCCCAAGCCCCACCTCCCATCAGTCCCATAATTACTGTTGCTAAGTCGGACAAGTTTGCAGGAAAGTGTGAGAGAACGCGTGTTCAACATGGCAGTACAAGATAATTAGTCACGTAGAGTAACAGACATCATTATACAGTAAATGTATATATGTGCTGTGCCTACATAGTATTCAGTTTTGACTGAATTGTATTGTCTGTTGTCCTTCTGACCCTGGTGTCTGTGCCACTCTCTCTCTCTCTCTCTACCAGAGTGTGGTCAGGGACGGTTTGGGCAGAACTGTTCTCAGGTGTGTCAGTGTGCAGAAGGTGTGCCGTGCGAGCCCGTCCGAGGCCAGTGCCTTTGCACCTCGGGGAAGACGGGGAGCAGGTGTGACACAGGTGAGATGAGACACACTGTTCATTACAGTCATATTGCTGACTGAATGTAATTTATTATGTCCTCCAATGGAGAAGCATCATTGGTGGAAAAGTCCATCATGAATCTCACTGAAACTGCTGCACTCTTATAGATGTGCTGTATTAAAATGTCCCACATTTGTGGAGAGACAGACACATTGATGTAGGTTTGCAGTCTGCACTGTCACAGAAGCAGATTATAAACCCACTGCTACTGCAAATATGTTGTGTGTGTGTGTGTGTGTTTTCAGACTGCAGAGTGAACCGTTACGGGCCAGACTGCGTTCTGAGTTGTGAGTGTGAGAACGGCGCCCAGTGTGACCAGAGGAATGGCCAGTGCACCTGCCTCAGCGGCTGGATTGGACTCACCTGCCTGGAAGGTGATGGAACGTCTGCTCATCACATCTGAATTGTTAAAAGGCCAAGGAATAGTTACCAAGCTTAGTTACAACTGTACAAAAAAAGAGAGTAGTGTTTAAAATCATAAGTAAAAAAAAAATGTACTGAAGACTGCGCCAAACCTTTTCTACAGGATTGTTCACATGGTCATTCATTAATTTAACCCACAGGAGTGCCTCCCCAACAGCAACCAAGAAGCACTGCGGACCAATCACAGCATAGCAACTCGTTATAGCCCCACCCACTGATTGGACACCCCCCACCCCATTCCTTCTGTGCACCAATGTGAGGGCAGCATGAGCCCCTCGATCCAGGAAGAGACTCTAGAAGAAATCAGAATCTCAGTGAGCTACTCCCTGGCAGCGTGCTATGGTAACTCCCTCAGCAGGAGCCATGATGACCACACTGACTCTTAGATGAGAATGGATTATTGTGTAATGTGTGTGTATTTATGTGTACGTCTGTGTGTGTATGTTTTCACACGGCTTGTTAAACTCCTGTGGCTGGTTCCCTTTAGCGTGGATGAAGGACACATACTCAGTGAACATGGTGCTCAGGTTCAATGTAGCTCTGTAGTCGTACGCTGCCTCCTGTAGGTCAGACTGTGAACTGCAACCCCCCCCAGGCAGCATCAACAGCTACGGCAGGAGGAGTTTCAGCGGTCAGGTAAAGGCTTTCCCCTCCGCTGGCTTGGAGCGCTGGGAGCCTCCAAAGGCCAGAGCAGCCGATGCCAGAGCGGATCTGGCCCTGATGTGGGCCATGTCTCAGCCTCCTCAGATGGCAAAGCTGCAGGAGACTCCTCCCTGCTAGAGCCACGTTTGAAGACACGGAGCACTTTACCCCTGGGAGTCCTGACCACACAAACACACACTCAACACACACACCTGATTACCTGCAGTGTGTTCCACTAAACACACTACTCTCACTGGACTATTTCCAAGCATACTTGACATAACACTATCTTCTTTTTACTGCAGATTTTAAAGGATGTGTACTGGATATCAATGCAGTCTCTTTTAGTTAATGTTTAATGCTTTTGTTTCAGGCTGTTAACTTGCTTTATTTTATATGCTTTCATGCACATATGGCAACTTTTAAGAATTACCCATTTCAAGTCAGTGCCTAATATGTTGTAAAGTAATATAATGTTCCTTCAACACAAAATAAGTCCACAAAACACAAAAAATATTTCTACTAGAACAGTTAAATCCCTGGTGGCCCCTTTTTTCCAACAGCTGCCTCCTTTATTGATCAGGTAGTAGTTTGTGATTGATTGAGACTGAAGTGTGCCTTTCCCTAAATGAGCCACATACTGTATAAGGAGAGCTACTGATGCCCAGTGAGTACCGCAGCCTGCTGGACCAGAGTCCATAGAGATGCGTTTGCAGGGTTGTCCTCATCCCACTGCTGAAGTCCATATTACCGTGTAGAGGTATTGTGTGCTTTGGATGCTCTCATGTACTGGGTTGCAGTGCTCTGGGTCAAGGGACTGAGTATCCGGTCCCTTCTTCCTTTTTGTGCGTCATGTTCCAAACTATCAGACTGTGGCACACTCGTTTCCCTTTAAGAGAAGACTACAACACAAATACAGTTGAATGCAGATGTACTTATGTATCTGGATGATTTACACATGAATTATTTGTTTCATTTTATTTTTAGATCAGGGATGTGTTGTATTTTACAGTAAAATGCTCCTGGCTTGGTAACCAGCTCCCAATCATCTATTCTGCATATATGTTGATATATGTCTTATCAAATGGTGTATTTGTATAAATAGTCACATGTTGTGTATTTATATTCCTGATGATGAGTGTATTATGTTTCATATGAATTCTACACCATAAATGAAAAGTCTAATCTTAGCACACTGACTGATTCTATAAAATCTGAATGAGGAGGGAAATAAGTGTCTCTGTAGTGGTGTCCTGTTATGTTACCTTTGTAGTACAGTTTGTCTGTGTTTAAGGTTTGACCAGTATTTAAGGCAGACTTAAAGGACTACATGGACATAAAGGAAGTACATACTGCAGAATACTATATTGTTGAATTTGAATTTAATCTGGATTCTTAGTCATTATTATTTAAAGATTAATTACCTAAGTACAGGCAATCATTTACAGATTAGGATGAATATTTTTAATCAAATGTATTTAATGATATCTTTTTCAGTCAGGCACTCTTTCTAGGTCCCTATTTCAATTATGTGAATAAAGATTTGAGGAGTTTTGTGGATTTGATTATAAAATCATGACACATTCCCAAATATCCCCAATACAACACAATATTGATAAAAACATGACAGGACAAAGGAAGCAGTTTTTTTTATCCATAGATGTAATTTTCCCGAATTTTTCATTTCATAGATACCGAAGCTGTACATATCTAAATTCAGTTTCAAGCACAATGCAGTTAGCAATGCCTGTCAATGAAAATAAAAAAGAGAAAGGCCAAAGTGATGAGAAACGGTTATATGTATATATACACTATTATATATATACATAGGTCAAACTATATACAGAAGATATCTGACTCTCAACACTGAGAACAGATGTAAAGTCTGATGTGGGGTTCAATTCACAGGATTCCTCACAATGCATAATCAGTGCAAATAACTGCTCTTCGTCATCATCATCACCACCATCACCATGACAATTCCAACCCAGGGAAACAAGCAATTTTCTTAAAAGAGTAAAATTAAAATCAAATGAATGACATTAAGTAATATCCTCTCATCATTTTCGTTAAGGTCACATACATCAAACAAAAGAAATAAAAAAGGTCAAATAAAAGCATAATTCTTGGTACATACTTGGGGCCTATTGGTACGATCTGTCACTGGAACTCGAACGTAGCTCTACTAACGAATGCCTTGATGTGTCTTTTCTAGAAACTGTACTTGATGATGAGGTGGTTATGACCATACAGAGCGCCAGAGGGGGCGCCGTGCTCAAACAGCCGAGGGAAACACTCGGAACCCTTCCAGATACTTCTCTGACCGCCTAACAGGCTGACCACTGCACCGGTACACCTCCCGGAAGGGACGGGATCAAGCACCCAACTTCCCCCTCAGGAGGGTTTCACTACAGAGAGAGTTCTATTTACAGTGGAGCACCAAGTCAATGAAGTTAGTGACCTGTGGGAAGGGGCTAGTAGGGTATGGAGGGGTACTGATCGTGTTGGGGTGCGGGTTATGAGAGTAAGTATGGCCATTCTGTTCCACACCTCAGAGGTGCCCTACGTAACCTCACACCTGAATAATCACACGTTTAAAGCCAAGATCAACTACAAACATAAGTCACCATCATAAGGTACCAATGGAACTGTAGACTTGATAGTTAACACTTTCCATTTGATTCAGCAATGATACACATAAAAAAATAACATTTAAATGATGTATTTAATATGCACTTATTTTTTTATAGACAATATCATAACATTAAACTATCACCATAGAGGTTTGTTTGACTCTCAGTGAAAACTACCATTAAAGGATGCAGCGCTAGGCTGCATATTTTTACTACGATGCTCTTCCACATGGTGGCGCTGTTTGTCATACAGCTTGGTGAAAACACTGCATAATTTCTATCACATCGCTTAGCAACTGGGCCGTTTGGGTTTTTCTTTGATGGTTGACTACCCCCAAGTCCCTCAACACAAAGAAATAGGCTGAAGTTAAGGAGGACCAAGGGTCTCACTGGAACTAAACTAACAGGCAACACCAACAGAGTGCGAGACAACACGCCCTTTGAATTCAAGGATCCATTCTCAATGGGTGAATTCCTGTGAAGTAACTATGCTGATTCTCATGTATGCATTCAACCTCCTACAAAGACATGACAACCATTAGATGCGCCCCCCCCCCCCCCCAAACAAACAAACAAACAAACATCAGTCACTTTACAGGAAAATCCCTGACAGGAAATGTACAATTATGTCAAGTCGTGTGGGAGGAGAAATTAGAGAAGTTATACTATTGGCTCCTCACAGTGAAGGGAGGAGTCATGCTCTCCAAGATGTCATGCGATTGGTTTGTGCTTGACAAGGGGGAAGTAACAGACAGACAGACAACAGATTGGAGGAGATTCAAACCTCATCCATATGCAAATCATACCTTTTAAAACAATGCAAACAGATTGACCCGTTATCAAAAGAAACTACGGTCAGCTCGTCATTCAGTTCATAAGGGGTGCGTTTATGTATAGATGTTGGTCTGTTCAGGACTGCGTCATTAAAAAGGCATGACCAGGTCACTGTACAGGTGCTAAGAATACATATGTAGCATACTGTGGTTCGAAGGCTGGACAGTCCATGCGGTTAAATGAGTTGTTATTTTTTTTTTTGTTAGAGCGCAGGGGATGAGGGGAAGGGAGGAGGGGGGTTATCTTTGGCTTTAGCCATGTGAAAATGTCACTGGTTCTCATCAGTGGAGAGAGATGACCGACCATGAATACAGTGTAATACGGCTTCCCGATCGTGTAAGACTTTTATTCACATTTTATGTTATATTTTCCTGTTTTGCTTTCTTTCTTTCCTTCCTTCTCACTCACTCACTCTAGAAATTCTCATAGGCTTTGTTTTTTTGTCTGTGGTGTTGTTTTTTAAAACTTTTAAAACTCCAGTCCCTGAGCTGCTGACACCAACCAGCCTTCGCTCCGACAGGGCGGGCAAATGAGTGCCGTTGAACAGTCTCTGTGAACCTACTGGTCAGGTACAGCTGCCAGTCACACCTATCTGTGCTCTTATAGGCCACTGGTGACAAGAGCTGCAGAGCTGCCGCCCCCAGTCACCCGCTCACGAGCATGATTTCACCCCCCCAGGTCAAAGGTCAAACACCTTCATCCACAATGTTTCAGTTTCATTTAGAATAATTCAGTAGCTCCTTAAATACTTATTCATGCAAAGAAATATGATAAATGGCAATACATGTACATGTGGGAGTATACTGCAGTTCATAAATACTGACTGGTGTTTATGTGAGTATTTATTTATCTATTTACTCTACTATTTCTGTCAGAAGCCTCATATTAAACTGGCATGAATGAAACAAGCGTGGTTCGGATCGGGTGGGTCCGGAGGGCACTTGTGGCCGTCTCCGTGTAAACGTGTGAGTCCAGTAGGGTGCTGGGAGCAGGCGGCCTCAGCTAAATGCCCGACAGAGAAGGGGGGTTGAGGAGAGGATGGGGGACCATCACCAGTCACCACAGGGTCAGGCCGAGGCCAACGAACCCCGTGTCGTCCACCCATCAGATGTTTTTGCTTTCTTTGTTTGCCTTTGCTGCAGAGCTGCCACTGTTGTGTGGGGACCGTCAAAAGGGAGAACAGACGGACAGACAGATGGACACGCGCACACACACACACACACACACACAGACAGACTGACAGATAGTTTGACGACGGCTCTGTAGAGTGCTCAGAGCCCAACGGGATTCACTGGGGGCAATTAGCATTGTGAAAAATAAAAAACATGCTAATGTTAGCATGCTAATGCTAATGTCCCTGCCAGGGGGCGTTGGGGGAGATGCCTCAGAAGAGAAAGTGCCTCCCACAGCCACTCCACACCAGCAATATTCCTAAAGTGCAGGTTTTGAAGAGTTGCATTCTGTACACGTGCGATGCGAAAAAACGATGCGGAGAACCGTTTCTTTTTTTTTTTTCTCGACGAGAGAGATGTGCCAGTAGATGGGGGCCACATTTCCCTGGAAACGAAACCATCTGAAGCGGATGGGCGCCTACGGGACATGTGCAACACGTCAGTTTCTCTAACACCTATTATCAAATGTAAGTTACAATTGTATGCATTCAGTATTTTGATAAAAATGATAAAAAGTAAAAAAATAAACAATGCAAAGAGTAAAATCAAAACAAGTTAGTTCCAACAGCCAAGCAAGCGTGTGCTTTTTTTCTGGCATCCTTTTTTAAAAAATACGTTTCAGCAGAGTTTTGTAATATGTGTGTGTGTGTGTGTTTTTAAATACGTTTCAGCAGAGTTTTGTATGTGTTTGTATTTTTTTTTTTTTTAAACTATGACCTTATACACCCCACATCCATTTCACTCTGCCACTGTTGATGTACCATTGCCATTCTGATGTGATTTTTTTAAGCTCTTCTTAGGCTTTTACTATCTAGCTATACATGTTATTTCTTAAAATTCCTAATCCCCCCTCTCTTCCTCATGTTTTTTTTTGTTCTCATTCATTTTATTATTTTTTTCCCTCACGCTTTTTGTTCTAAATGGCGTAGTTCCTCTCTGGAGAGCAGGGGGGGGGCTGCCTCATGCACCGGTTGGGTGTCATTCAGTCGTAGCTCAAGCGGGCGAAGGAACAGGCATGGGACAGGGAGAGAGTCGTGGGGTGGGGTGAGGAGGGGGCGCGGGGGCAGGGGCGGGGGGGGGGGCATTGCAGCCCAGTAGCCAGATGTCCAGAGTGGCGTTTAGGAGCGGTAGTCCTTTTTACTGTAGGGCTTGTTCCCCAGGATGCTGTCCACCTCGTGCGTGATGGAGGAGGACAACTTTGGAAGAACCTACAGACAAAAACAAGCAAAGAAAGAAATCAGCCGTGACAAAACTGGAAAGATCATATGTTACAACTGGCCGATAGCTGATTTCCGATTTTCGGATGGCATGACAACATGACAATAGATGAGGATAGGTGAATACACTGCCTTATCAGGGGATTAGTTAATTTCCTTCTCCAATTAATGAGCAATGTATGTGTCGGTACAGTTGGAAGGAGTACAGTTGTTTTTGCTGTCCACAGCACTTTGCCTTCAGAAAATGTATCTCCACTTAGTATGGATAATTGTAGTGTCAGCATGACGCATGTTGACCAGTACTGAGGACGGGCAGGAGGGGAGGTTGGGGAGCATGCAGAGGAAAACCTGAAGCTGATACACTACTTCCATACTTCAGCATCCTCACACAATAAAGTACCAATGAAGCCAAACCAAACAAATGAGAGGGAATTTTTCATTAAGAGTGTGTGTGTGGCATCTGATGGAGCAGCCTCATCCCATTTCCAAACACAATAACCCAGCCTGGCATTCTCGTACCCACCCCGATAACACCTCGTCTCTGCATGGCCAGGCACAGTTCATAAACATGGAGGAACTCTGGGCGATGCCCTTTAGATAGACGCATTGTCTTTTCGGAGCACACCTGCAGTTGTCAATTAAACTCAGGGACAAGAACAAGGGCTTATCTTATCAGAGTGGAACGCTCTAATGAAAAAGAACCTGCCTCCCAGAGACATGTGAACACATACATATGCATATGCACATACACACACCCCTACACACACCTACGACGGCTCACACACATGCCTCGTACACACACACACACACACCTCACACAGACACAGAGAGTGTAGGTTGTAGGCTCACCTGTATTGCTCCTATGTTCTCCATGAGCTGGTCGGTGTTGGAAGCCCCTAACAGCACGGAGCTTACTCCTTCATTCCTTAGGCACCACGCTGCAGAGGGAGTAGTATACAACCATGACTCCAAACTCTCAGTCTCACACACACACTACTCTACAACAACGCTGGGCTCTCTCACACACACATACTGTACACACACACACTCACAAACACACTACTCTACAACAACGCTGGGCTATCACACAATCACACACACACACACACACACACAACTCTACAACAACGCTGGGCTATCACACACACACACACACAACTCTACAACAACGCTGGGCGCTGGGCTATCACACACACACACACACACACACACACACACACATACAAATCTACAACAATGCTGGGTTATCACACACACACACACACACACAAACACAGTCACAGTTTCAATCAATCAGTTCCATTCCAAAGCCTGCTATAACCTGACATAAAACACATGATGAAGCTGACCCAAAATGTTTTTAATTTGAATGTGGTTCTGCCTTACCACCCACCTGCTCTCCCACACACTTCTAAAAACACCTAAGCGCCACACACACTCACACACACACACACACACACACACACACTCACTCACACACACACACACACACACAACTGTCAGGCAGCTTGCTGTTTCCATGGTTCCCGGTGAAGGACACAATATTGAAACTAAAACGCTTCTCGCTTTGTTCTTATTTGCATGGATGTGCCCATGAAACGACACCATATGAGAACCACTGTCCAGCAGGCTATGCCGCAGCATCTATCAAAACACTAACGCTGACAGACTGACCTGTCAAGGAACTCAGCCAAGCCAAGCCAGCGCCAAGGCCCCTGACTCCTCAAGGAAGGTGTGTGTGTGTGTGTGTGTGTGTGTGTGTGTGTGTGTGTGTGTGTGTGTGTGTGTGTGTGTGTGTGTGTGTGTGTGTGTGTGTGTGTATGTGTGTGTGTGTGTTCAGGTTGTCCATGGTTGTGCGCTGCAGTGGGCAGTCCTGTTCTAGTTGGTTACCCGGGAGACGGAGGTTAAGCACAAGGTTGGATGGTGAGTGTGGAGGCGAGCCTTGACTTCCCATCTTCAGTGAAAGAAACTTGTTTGATGCCTTCACACACACACACACACACACACACACACACACACGCTGTTCTCAAGTCATCCAAGGCCACACTGATGGAGTGAGTGTGTGTGTGTGTGTGTGTGTCTATATGTGTGTTCAGCCCTTCCCCTTCTGATTGTGTTAGAAAGTGAAATGTTGGCCATAAACACATTAAGAGTGGGTCAATAGCATCCAGGCCATTTCCTGTGGAACGCAAAGAGGCTATGAAAGGCTACTGACATCGCCTCCACCCTGTCAATCAAAACCTGACTTCCAATCTCCTTGCAGAGATCAAATGATCAGATTCCCATTACTACATTACCCTGCAACTAACCTCAATCATCTTCAGCCCGCTCTCTATCGTTCTTCTTCACCTCACCATCGCACACATGCACACGCGCGCACACACGCACGCACGCACGCACACACAAGCACGCACACTTACATTTATACTAATCATTAATCGACAGTGCATATAAAACACACACACACACACGCACGCACGCACACACAATTACAATTATACTATCATTAATCGACAGTGCATATAAAACACACACACACACAAACTGTAGCACAAATACACTCAAACCTATAATACACTCACACTATAACTATTACTCAGAGGGCACATTTAATTATGCTGAAGATCCTCAAAATGTGAAAGTATGTTATGCAAATGTATACACACACGCAAACACCCAAAAGGGACAACTAATATGGGGAAACCCCTTACATGAGAGCATGACTACCCAACACAAGTAAGCATGCAACTACAGTAGTGCACACACACACACACACACACACACACACACACACACACACACACACACACACACACACACACACACACACACACACACACACAGAGGAATGCATGACACAAGCAGGACAGCTCATCATCCCAGGGCCTGCAGCTCTGCCTCCTCCTCCTCCTCTCCTGTCCCCTCCGCCACAGCCGGCCGCTGAGAGCTCAGAGCAGGCGCGTCCCTTTACCACCAGGGGGCAACCTAGAGGGAGAGGACTCCTACAGACAGACTAGGAGTGGATATACACAGCACAACACAGCACAGCACAGAACACCACACACACACACACACACACACACTCTCTCTCTCATTCACACACACACACACACACACAGCCAGCCCACCACCCCCACACACACCATCCCGACCAGGGCGTGTGCAGGGTCCTAGGTGGGGGCTCGGGCGGAGCGAGGATCGGGCGGACGGACAGACAGACAGCAAGAGAGAGAGCGGCAGTGCAGGGGGGGTGTAAAACTCGGACGGACGAGAGGACCAAGGTTGTGTGTGTGTGTGTGAGTGTGTGAGAGAGAGAGTGTGTGTGAGTGTGAGGGAGAGAGTGTGTGTGAGTGTGTGCGAGTGTGTGTGTGTGAGGGAGAGAGAGAGAGAGAGAGTGTGAGTGAGTGAGTGAGTGTGTGTGTGTGTGTGAGTGTGAGTGTGTGTGTGTGTGTGTGTGTGTGTGTGTGTGTGTGTGTGAGTGGGTGTGTGTGTTAGTGTGAGAGAGTGTGAGTGTGAGAGTGTAAGTGTGTGTGTGTGTGTGTGTGTGTGTGTGTGTGTGTGTGTGTATGTCGAGCGCGTACCAATGGCGAGCTGCGGCAGGGTGCAGCCGAGCCGCTCGGCGATGGCCTGCAGCTCTTTCAGCTTCGCCTGCTGGCGCCGGCCCTCCTCGCTCAAGATCTTGTCCTTCAGCCACTGGTAGCCCTGCCGACCGACAACACAGCACACCTGCTCAAAAACACTGACCCCCGCCGACCACTGCACTGCACGCACACACTCACACGCACATATGCAGTTCCGCACATGCACACACATTTGCACACACATACAGAATCTCATACATGTGCCTCAACACTCACTCTCTCTCTCTCTCTCTCTCTCTCTCTCTCTCTCTCTCTCTCTCTCTATCTGACACACACACAAACACATACACACACACACGGATGGGCATGGTTGCCTGGTTTCATGGTCCACTGAAAATAATAAATGAGTAATTTAATAAAATGGTTACCCTTTTCCCCTCATGAATAAATGCAATTTAAAGTTGAGATATGATTTCAAAATGTCATTAGAAAAGCGTGGTTCAAACACATACTCCAGAGAAGTACAGGATGCCAGCACATGTACTGTATTTCATTGCTGGGCTAAGACTAAGTGCTAGCATAGAAAGGTTATATCCCATTGAAGAGTAATGTATATGGTGGCGATCCATTCTTCCTGCTCTCAGTTTAGTTGAGTTAACACTGAAGGCTGTTGTCTGATGGCTACAGAAGGAACTGAATGGCAGACCATCTGAGCACTGATGCACCGACCCAACTGGAAGTCTTAAATGAATGGCTATCTCTCTCTCTCACACACACAAACACACATACACACAGATCTCATACCTTCTCTCTCTCTCACACACACACATACATATACCCACACATACACTGTCTCTCACGCTCACACACAGACTTATTCTCTCTCACAAACACACACGCATGCACGCACACACCACACACACACCACACACACACACACACACACACACCCACAAACACACACAGTAGCATCAGCAGTGACTGTGTTGGCGAGGGCCTGTTTTTAAACATGTGACTCTGTCTCTCAAGGCTGAAGCCGGCAGACATGCTCCGGTCCTCCGACTGTCCCCTCCAGAGAAGGGTAGGGGTGGGAGGTTGGGGGGGAGGGGCAGAACCGGGGTTATGTGTGAGAGACACCCCTGCCAGCTCAGCCTCGAGGCTGGAGAAGCACACACACGCACGTGCAAAATTAAAACTAAATTTTGTGGTACGTTTTAATGGAGGAGAGAGCATTACACTAGGGGAAGACTACGAACTGACCACCGCTGTGCAGGTGAAGAAATGTCGTTACTGTAGGTCACTTTCGATTTAATAGAGCCAATTTATGTAGACGCCTATCTACTGGATGGTGATGCCCACCGCTACAGGGAGGAGGTGTCAATTGGAGATGCCAGGCACGTTTGTGTGTGTGCCGGGACAGGGACGAATCAGATCCCTACGCCCCTGAAGGCACAGTCATATCAATAAGAGACAGTGGCATGGGACCTTTTCTGCGCAGGTGACCTAGACCACCACGGGCCTCAGAATACCCAGGTGAGAGGGCCCCGTCGTCGCCTAGGTCACCTGGACAGGTGTATTCATTTTCTTTTGTTCTCGGGACAGGTTTACACACACACGCAGGCATACGTCACACACAGAGGGGAAAAACACTCCAAAAGAAACATGAACGGCCCCAAGTCCAAACTTGAACTCATGTGCCAGCGGAGACCAGTATGAGACCACCATGAGACCACCATGAGACCACCATGAGATCGGACGGGAAAACACAACAATGGGAGAGCACAAACCCCAAGACCAGAGAAGGAAAGACAAAGAGAGAGAGAGAGAGAGAGAGAGACTGATCAGAAAAAAAAGATAGGTGAGAGGAAGAAAGGTCCATCATGATTTAGTATGACTATGACAAAAACACTCCACAAGGTCAGAGACGAATGAGTCAGAAAGAGAAAAAAAGAGGGAGAGATAAAGAGAGAAGGAGAGGAGGTGTGAAAGAGTGATGAGAAAGAAGGGGAAGTTGAAGACAAAGTAGGAGTAGGCCGAGTAGGAAGGCGGATGGGTCGATGGTTGTTTTGTTAGTTGCACTATCTGTAGCGTGAGAACGACAACACTCCAGAAGGATAGGTGAGGGATGAAGAGAGATAAAGAGTGTGAAAGAGAGAAGGGAGAGAAAGTGTGAGAGAGTGATAAAAGAGAAGGGGAAGTTGAAGAGGAGGAGAGCTCCATCATGGCGTTGTCAGTTGCAGCAGGAACAGCATAACCAAGAGACTCCACAGGGGGAAGTGAGAGGTGGGTGAATCACTGAATGTGAGAGCAAGAGAGTGATGGTGTGAAAGAGAGAGAGTGAGAGAGAGAGAGAGAGAGAGAGAGAGAGATGTGAGAGACTGAGGGGAAAGATGGGGTGATGCGAAAATAGAGGAGGATGAAGAGGAGAAGGTGGAGAGGTGTATCAGGTTGACAACAACAGTTCACTAAAAGAGGTTTAGAGATGGATGAGCGAGAGAGAGAGAGAGAGAGAGAGAGAGAGAGAGAGAGAGAGAGAGACGCCCAGCAATGCATGCCGTCACAAAGGACTGGCACAGACACAACAAGCTCAGTGGAGAAAAGAAGAGGAGAGAACACCAACACACGGCGATCTGAAAGATACGGAAGTCAAGTCACCAGTTTAGACACAGCATCACAAACACAACAGCAACTGTAGGTGATGGACCAGGGATGGGAGAAAGAAAGCATGCAGAGAAAGAAAGAAAGAAAGATAGAAAGAAAGAAAGAAAGAAAGAAAAAGGAAAGAAAGAAAGAAAGAAAGAAAGAGGAAAAAGAAAAAAGAAAGAGGCACTGAAAGATAGATGACTGAAACACAGAGGGGATGAAGAGAGACAGAGGGGTGAAAGAGAAATGAAGGCAAGAGGAAAGGAGGAAGAGAGTGGAAGAGAGGAGACAGGTAGAAAATGGTACACCACATGTGCGTTGCCGTGGCGACACATGCAGGATGTGGGGGTACCTTGAGAGAGGCGCGGGAGTAGGGGGGCACCCCGCTGTCGTATTTCCCTGAGATGATCCCGCACGCCAGAGGGGACCAGGTCATCGCCCCCACACCTACACACACACACACACACACACACACACAGACACATGTGCATGTAAGAAGAGCAAGAGACAGGTACTGCATTAAAAAACACAACTCCTAAAAACACTGCAAATCTACAGACACGACTCACTGAGGTCTATAAAGTCAAGTCCCACACTGAGTCTACTAAAAGTACAGCACGGAAATAAAAATATCTATCCAGGTACAGCAGGTTCTCCAGAGCTATTTCTGAACCTCCCACTGTAGAAGAATGATTCCTTTGAAATATCAGGTGGGACTTAGGAACAGTACTACTACTGCTAAAATGACAGATAACAAATACACAAAACAACACATACACACATGCACATACACACGCGCACAGACTCTCAGAGACACACACATCCACACACACACACACATCCACAAACACAGACACACATCCACCCACACACACACTCAGCTGGTTAGCTGGTACAGCTCACCTATTTTGTGAAAGAGCTCGGGCAGCTGCACCTCCACTTTCTCCCTCTGGAACATGTGGTACTCGGCCTGCTCACAGATGGGCGGGATCTGGTTGAACTGCCGCGCCACCGAGTACGCCTCCTGTTGGCATGAGTAGGAACAGCGGCACACAGAGGGGGGCGTTAGCGCTTAGCTTTAGCGTCTGGGGATAGCACACACAGCTGCAGGCTGCAAGCCTGCTGTGCTGGTAGTGCGTAATAACCTACTTAACACTCAAAACCGGATCAGAGAGGCGCTTCTGGGCACAAAAAAACGCAAACAAAATAATAATTTGAAGGGAAAAAAAGCACCTAAACTAAAAGCACAAATAACAAAAGAGCAGCTTGACAGCACATCAATATTCTAATGCTAAACTTCGCTAAGAATATTAGTACAAATTTGGCAAACTTTATGACCTCGGGTGACTCTGCATAGTTTCTGCACCCCGCCCCCCCCCCTCACCACACCCTGGCTTTGACTCAGTAGAGAAGAGAGTTTTCTGGGCTTAATTTCCTCTATCGGCCCCACCTCAGAGCACAGAAGGGGCCGCTTTAATTGGTCCCATTAGGGCAGCCGTTTGTTTTAAGGTGATTAAGAGACACGGGTGAGTCAGTCAGGGGCCGATAAAAGGCTCATCCAGAATGGAGCGAGACACAAGCTCTATGAGGCCAGTCCAGCGGAACTCAGACGGACGTGGCAGAGACGTACATATGGGTAGAGGAAGGGAGGGAGGGAGGGAGGGAGACATAGACAGAGAGAAAACTGAAGAGGGAAAGCAAGAAAGAGACGGGCGATGAGGTGCTAAAGAGAGAGAGAGCAAGAGAAAAAAGAAGGGGAGAAAGGGGGGTCAGAAAGAGAAAAGGCGTCGACATCAGGTAAGAAACAGATGCTAAGAGTGAGCGTTAAAGAAAGGGTATGGTGTAGATAGATAGATAGATAGATAGATAGATAGATAGATAGATAGATAGATAGATGGTGTGAGCAAGAATGAGAGAATGAAGAGAGAGAGAGGGTGGAGCACAAGAGACAAAGCTGAGAGAAAAGAAAAAACAGAAAGAGTGAGCAAGAAAGAAAGAGAAAGAGAGAGACAGAGAGAGAGAGAGAGACAGAGAGAGAGAGAGACAGAGAGAGAGAGAGACAGAGAGAGGAAGATAGAGAGAGTGGAGTGTTTTTTTTTTTCATCACTCACCATAATCTCCATAGGACTCCAGCGTGAGGTGCCCCAGTACATCGCCATCCCCTGATTGATCACATGAGTCATCGCCCGCACCGTTTCTGTCAATCAGACACATACACAAACACACACACAATTAGCAAGCGCCAACAAAAGTTGACAGAGAAAGGCTCATTTTTAGAAATCCAGGTTGCAACGTGGGCTTACTAAAGGGTTCTCTTTGGCAGGTCGCCACAAGAAGTCCCAGGAACTGGACACAACTACTGGAAAAATCACGTGACTTAGCCAGTATGAGTAGAGAATTAAGTAGAGAGAGAGACTTTGACTGGAGGACAGATGCACAAACTACAGGGATATAAATCGATTACACAGTCCATGGTTTGAAGACTCATTGCTCTTTGAAGACCGCATGTCTCTGGTCAAGGGTTTCTAGCGAGCCGTAAGTGCGTCAGTCTGTGTGTTTGTGTTTACTCATGACTCAGAGTAAATTAACACTGGAGGAGGGGACAGTCGTGTCCTTCTAAATGACTCAGGGATTCACTCAGACACTTTAAGCGAACACCACTGGGTCAGTCGTCAACAAAACAAATAGGGCCCCTCTGAGGGGAGGAGAGAGGGAGGGAAAAGGGGTGAGAGAGAGAGGGAGCGATGGAGCAGAGATGACAGGAGATAAAGGATGGATGCAGATAGGGATTTATATTATCAGAGATAACCATCACACAAGTGAAACAAGCCAGCCTTTCAGCCAGCCTAGCTGATGAAATATTTAATAGGTAACACTAGGACTTGTAAAACAGTTATGAAACCTGTATTCACTTCCTGTCACTTAGTAAATATTAAAAATATCAAATACCAACAAACTCTTCAACTCTCATCAATCTCTCTACTGTCCTATTTAGTCCATAAACCCAACATGATATTATGCCAACATATCAATACCAGAGGCGGACAGAGTACACAGCTTCATTACTTGAGTAAAAGTACAGATACCCTTTGCTAAATGTTACTCAAGTACAAGTAAAAGTACAAGTCAGATGTTTACTTAAGTAAAAGTACTGAAGTACTTGTTTTTAAATGTACTTGAGTATCAAGAGTAGCCTACATTTTCTAAATATTGCATTACTACTGCCACAGTGCTTAGATTTATGTACAGAAACGTCCTACATGGAGTTATGAAAAATGTTAATGTTAATACCTTGGAGAATGTAAAATGAATTGGAAGTAAAATCAAGTCATTTTCATCTTTTTACCATGTTGCCAGGGATGGGCAGTATTTCTAATACATGTATTTAAAATACGTATTTCAAATACAAATCACTATTTTGTAATTGAAACACTTGAAATGAAAACTATCATTAACTTGTTCAGAAAATTGAAATAGTCTGGCGAGGTGAGGCCACAGGTTGGCACATTCCCGGTATGGACCTGCTGCGTCTTCATCCATTATGTCGTTCATGGTTTCGTCTCTTATCTAAATCTGACCGTGGAGTTGACTTTGCCGGAAAGCTGAAGGTGATTGCTGATAGGCTGTCCCAATCAGTGGCATCTGCACAATCCAATCAAGTTTGAGAGGGAAACAACAAATTGAGGGTTTCCGAGATTTTTTTTTCTTCCTTTTTTTAGAAGAAGTAACGGGTACTCACGGTTATGGATAGAAATGTAGTGGAGTAAAGATTACAATATTTGCCTCTCAAATGTACTTGAATAAAGTCATAAGTACTCCCCCAAAATGATACTCGAGTAAAGTACAGATCCCTCAAAATTGTACTCAAGTACTGTACTCAAGTAAATGTACTCCATTACTGTCCGGCTCTGATCAATACACCTTGAAACAGTGTGCCAGTTCGGCCAAGTCCAGACACTGTAATGAGACACAAACAAGACACGGCGAGACGAGGCGAGACGAGCGGAGAGGCAATGAGTGACCAAGGCACCTCTATCATCTTCAACCCTAATCAGCCCTCAGACCTTTCCTCCAGACTCCAGCCACAGATTTCTCCTCATTACTGTAGGCCGACAGGGAGCTATTAGAGTCTCATTAGGGTGGAGGACATCGGCTTCAGGCTGGAGAGGGGGCATTTAGACCCGAGTCAGACAGTCTTGTCTCCTAAGTACTAAACGTGAGGAGTCCTACGTGAGTCAATTCTGGAGAGGGGGAAAATGTATATGATTTCCAATTTTCATACTGATTCATTTGACTGAAACTTTTATCCAAAGTGACTTACATTATAAAGAGATTACATTATATTATACAATTGTTACAAGGGCCACTCTTCCCACAGCAACTTGAGGTTAAGTCCTGTGAGTCCTCCATCTGTCCAACATGAGTCTCATGAGACCCCTACAGTGCACTGTTGGACTTACTCATTTGCACCATCACCATGACACTCACTCACACAGAGCACCTTACCTACTGTATTCACAGTGAATCACAGGCTCAGTCATTGCAAGCGCCTCATGGTTAATCACCCACTATGAAGATACTGTTTTTAGACTTGATTTAGATTTAGTGTTATTTAGTATAATCTGTATTTTAGTATATATTCTTTATCTTCTACTGTCCTTATTGCTTAGTTGTGTTTTTTATATTATATACTTTTAATTACTTTTTTCTGCTGTTAGTGAAGGTTGTGTGTGATGTCTGCCCTCCTCCATCTGTCCAGCATGAGTCTCATAAGACCCCTATAGGAGACCTCCATCTGTCCAACATCAGTCTCGTAAGACCCCTATAGGAGACCTCCATCTGTCCAGCATGAGTCTCATAAGACCCCTATAGGAGACCTCCATCTGTCCAACATCAGTCTCGTAAGACCCCTATAGGAGACCTCCTCCATCTGTCCAGCATCAGTCTCATAAGACCCCTATAGGAGACCTCCTCCATCTGTCCAGCATCAGTCTCATGACCCCTATAGGAGACCTCCATCTGTCCAACATCAGTCTCATAAGACCCCTATAGGAGACCTCCTCCATCTGTCCAGCATGAGTCTCATAAGACCCCTATAGGAGACCTCCTCCATCTGTCCAGCATCAGTCTCATAAGACCCCTATAGGAGACCTCCTCCATCTGTCCAGCATCAGTCTCATAAGACCCCTATAGGAGACCTCCATCTGTCCAACATCAGTCTCATAAGACCCCTATAGGAGACCTCCTCCATCTGTCCAGCATGAGTCTCATAAGACCCCTATAGGAGACCTCCTCCATCTGTCCAGCATGAGTCTCATAAGACCCCTATAGGAGACCTCCATCTGTCCAACATCAGTCTCATAAGACCCCTATAGGAGACCTCCTCCATCTGTCCAGCATGAGTCTCATAAGACCCCTATAGGAGACCTCCATCTGTCCAACATCAGTCTCATAAGACCCCTATAGGAGACCTCCATCTGTCCAGCATGAGTCTCATAAGACCCCTATAGGAGACCTCCATCTGTCCAACATCAGTCTCATAAGACCCCTATAGGAGACCTCCATCTGTCCAGCATGAGTCTCATAAGACCCCTATAGGAGACCTCCATCTGTCCAACATCAGTCTCATAAGACCCCTATAGGAGACCTCCATCTGTCCAGCATTAGTCTCATAGGCCCCCTATAGGAGACCTCCTCCATCTGTCCAGCATGAGTCTCATAACAGCCCTATAGGAGACCTCCTCCATGAGTCCAGTAAGAGAGTAAGAAAATGCATGTGTCCATGTCCTCTCATCATATCAAATCACTCAACAGCAATGTCTATTAACAGGATCCACTTTTCCTAGTGCCATGTCTGGTTTATTGTATTAGCTATTCACAACATGCTGCCCTTGTCTTTGAATAAGAGAACAGTCTCATGAGCGGCAGTCCTCATTAGTGGCCGGTCCTGCGATGGCATTGGAGTAGAGAAAAAGGAGTTGGCCAGAGAGGACCAGATGGGAGACCGACACAAAGGGGAAAATAGCAGCACACAAAAAAAATATGAAATAAACAGACTGTGCTCGGAGGAAATGCACTCACAGATAAAAGATCCACAGAAAGCGATATGCTGGCATGTAATTGAGAAAGCGCGGAGGAGAGCCAGCGTAGCAGGCAAGAGAGGAAGCACAATAAGGGGAGGCAGAGGGAGATGGAGAGATGGAGAGATACACAGAGACAGCCTGTCAGATGGACGTGGGACTAGCATCTCCCCCTCCCTTTGGGTGTGTGCAGGTATGGCTGAGAGTGTGTGTGTGTGTTTGTGTTTGTGTGAATGAGTCTGTAAATGTGTGTGTGTGTTTGAGAGAGAGAGAGAGAGAGAGAGAGAGAGAGAGAGAGAGAGAGAGAGAGAGAGAGAGAGACTGTATGTATGTGTGTGAGGGACAAGGACAATCTATGTGTGTGTAAGTGTAAATGTGTGTGAGAGAGCATTTTTGTGTAACTTGTGTGTGTTTGTGTGAGTGAGTGAGAGAGAAAGACAGAGAGAAACTGTATGCATGTGTGTGTGTGTGTGTATGTATGTGTGTGTGTGTGTGTGTGTGTGTGTGTGCTCGCGGGCCTTTGGAGGAGGAGACAGAGCAGATGGCCGCTGAGCTGTGGGCCAGTAGCTCCGTGAGAACTGCACACTTTTTAAAGGTCATCAGTGGGACAAACACACACACACACACACATGCATACAACCAGGGAGGGATACACTCAAGACCAACGCTGACAAATAACATCCATCCCTCCCCTAATCCCCCCCTCCAGTACTGGCTATGGAGGAGACAAGATCATAAGGGGTCTCCCTCTGTCCACCCAGAAGACATCAGAGTAGCGGGCAGTCTCCTCAGAGCCCTACTCCCACACTGAAGGTCACTCACACAAATTCCTGCTGTGGCTAAGACTCAGAAAAACAGAGGGAGAAGCACAACTGTACCCTGAGCAATTACGGGGAGTCAAAGCAGCAAAGCAGACATTGAATGGAAGTGTATGTGGACAGAGAGAAAGAGAGAGAGAGAGCGAGAGAGAGAGAGATAGATAGAGAGAGAGAGAGAGAGAGAGAGAGAGAGAGAGAGAGAGAGAGATGGGGCAAGAGGGGTTGAACAGGGGATTGGAAAGACAACCCATAAGAAAAAAAGACTCTTACCTTCCATGGGTGTGTTGGGGTCTGGCCTATTTGCAAACACCACATCCACATATTCTAACTGCAATCTCTCCAATGACGCTTTTAAACCTACAACACACATTCAACACAACAATACATTAAGGTGAAGCAACAATCTCTTTCTACTCCAAAAACACAGTTACACATCGGTATAGACACAAGGCAAGAGCTGCAGAGATGAAAGACAAGTTTACCAAATAGACGGAGAGCCACTCCATAACTGCTCTAAGGTCTATGACCAAAGCACCGCGATGATATGACTCAGTATAACATCAATCCTTCTCATGTGAGGTTACACTAATCTCCCTCCCTCTTCAAGACTCTTCCCTACCAGTCAAGCTCACCCACTACACATGACTAATCCCGCCTGGCCAATGACCGGTGGGGAACGGGACCCTGATCTAGAGTGGATTGGGACTGGATCAAGGCCAGATGGGATCCAGATGTGCTGTGCTGCTAATTGGCGTAGATCTTGTCATCCCTGGGCCTGAGCTCTCCACCTGGCCCTCTAGCTTAACTGAGTATCTACAGTACCACTCTTAATGACAGGGAGACTAGACAATACACTCTGTCTTAAGTCCCTTTTCCATTGAATGGTACTATCAGCTCAACTCGCCTCTACTCTACTTTACTTTACTCTACTCGGCTTTTCCTTTTCCAATGCAAAAAAGTACTCTCTTTAATGTAGCTGGGTTTTATAGCGACGCAGAGGGAAACTAGCATGGCGTCATTAACGTGGGACACAGTAATAACACTATCAACAACGGAGGACATCAAGGGGAGTTTGTTTCTGCTTCATGACTTGTTGTTTGTGTTAATGTTCATTTTAATCCATGAGAAACTGTTTGTTAATTCCTAAGGAGATAGAACGCTCATTTTTTTTTTAACTGCAGGAAGTTTTTCATTTGAATTAACCTAGACTGCGTTACATTAACATGCTTGTCGAGCTACAGTAGCACAGTGTGGCTGATGTATTTAAAAAAATAATAATAATAATGACAGTCTTGTCCAGAACACAGCAATGTAAATAGCGACCAATCAGCAACCTGCAATACTTTCATGTCACCTTTTGGTATCGCCTCAGCTCGCTTGGAACCTCAACGGAGGTGATACCAAAAATAATACCAGGTACCAGGTACCAGGCTTTGCTAATGGAAAACCGAGTCGAGGCGAGTAGCGAGTAGAGGCGAGTTGTGCTGATACCATACAGTGGATACAGTGGCCTTGCTTTCAGGAAACACAGTGAATGTGGGACTAACAGGGTGCTGCTGAGGCCGTTCTGTCTTCATGTGCTGGATCAGCAAAATCATGAAAACCCCCGAGGCTCCTCTTTCACCATGAGGGTCTCTCCCTCTCTCTCTCTCTCTCTTTAAATCCCTCCTTCCCTCCCCAGGGCCCTGGACATGTAATTAGCAAGGCTTTCTTCTGCCATGCAATAAGTGCTTATCATATTGGGGCTCAGTAGGGTGGCCCATCTCTACTGTACCTCTGATGTGGGAGAACTGATGTGGTGGTAGTGCCTCTCTCTCTCTCTCTCTCGCTCTCTCTGTGTATGGGGGAGGGGGGGGGTACACACTTACCTTCTATTATATGTTTTCTGGATAAGCCTCTTTCAGTTTCTGCCCTGGATGACGAGACAAGGACACCAGGAATGACACACAATTCCAAAAGTATAAAAACAATTGATCTATTTTCTCCCCTTATCCATTTCTGTGTCTATTATGGCCTAACATCAGAAATTCTGCAGTGAGTTATAATTTATGATAACAACAACAAAAAACAACAACCTTGTTCTGCCTAAAGCAACTACCATATAGCAACTACTTATAATCTTTATCATCAAAGCCATTGTATGGTAGCTGCTTTAGGCATTTCTCAAGGCTAGGAAGACAGGTTCATGTAAAGGAGATCTATGCGCTTCTATGAGCTGAAGTATGTTTCACACACTGAATTATTATTTCATACTCTTTGCTGTTTACAGTGTAGTCTATATACTGGATGTGCTATTCTGTGGTGCCAAGTTCAACACACCAACAAAAATTCATTTAATATCCATTACAGTTTACATTCTACATGCTGATTGAATATAGCACATGAGTGTTATTTGTATGATGCCAAATCAGCCTTATGGATTTCAATCTGTTTGACAATGTAATGTTGGCCTCATTTAGCATGGCCCTCAGCAAGAGGCTAGGACACATAGACACACACACACACACACACACACACACACACACACACACACACACACATCACGTAATCACTTTGTTACACCAGTTAGACTCACACACCATCACCCATACCCACAGTTATGCTCACAGTCGTTCTCACACACAAAGCACACAAGTAACCCATCCAAATCTACTGAAGGAACACTACCACTGGTTGTTTTCCTCACAGAGTGACTTGTATGATGGGTTACCCGAGCAGCCATGTCCATCAATACGAGATTGTGTTCTGGTCTGGCAGAGCTAGTTGTTTGTGTGGCGTACCAGTATCCTCCATGCATAATATATATGGTACAGTACACCCTCAATGACAGAACATGAGACATGGACTTGGCAAACTTCTCACACACACAGACACACGCACATCAACAAAAAGCTCAAAAATAAAAGCAACATACTTTCCACCCCAGAATATTTTAGTTGTGATCACTAAACTGGATCGCCTGGAAAAGAACAGAGCCCATGTTAAACAGCATCATTTCCAATTCAAATGTTTACATGTTCAAATCATTTACATTTCAGTGTCATTATCATGCACACGTTGTGGTTTAAAGACACAAGTAAACAAACAAACAAACAAACAAACAAACACACACACACACATATACAGACACACACACACGCACACAGCGAGAGGAAGTGAAATGGACTCTAATCTTTGGGGACGAGGCTAGCGTGCTTTGATCCTGATGGGCCATGACTGAAAACATGACTAAGCAGAAGGCCCTGTAGGTAAACCCCAGTCACCCCATAATCCCAAACGAACACACACACAGCAATACAGACCTACACCTACACACAAAGTGACAAAACCACACAAACACACAACCAAACACAGACAAGTACAAAACGGCCACCCAAACACACACACACATAATTGCCACCTATCCACACAGACACACATATACCTGCAGTCACCTACCAAAACACATGCACAGGGTGTTGCGAGGGTTCAGGTCTAAAGACGTGTGTGTGTGTGTGTGTGTGTGTGTGTGTGTTGCATTATTTAGAGGCAGCTGGCAGGGCAGTGCCAGGGGGGCACAGCTGAGGCAGTGCTCACCACCATGAATCTTTCATTCAGTTGGCACACACACACTCGCACGCTCACACACACTCTTATTCTGCTTCTTCAGACTGGCAAATAGTTGCCAGATCTGGGTGATGATGGACAGGAATGGAAATAGGGTAACTCATGTGGGCGCCCACACACACACCCACACACACCCACACACACACACACACTCCAAGTTACCTCCATCCTTTCTTCTTAATGATGTTACCAAGGACAACCTCCGCCCTAGGAGACACAGCAAAGAGAAGACAGAGGGTGACAGATAGAGGGGCAGAGACAGGGGAATGTCCGATAGAGAGAAAGGGATAGAGCAGAGAGATGAGGAGATAGAGAGATGAGGAGATAGAGAGAGAAAGGGATAGAGCAGAGAGATGAAGAGATAGAGAGAGAAAGGGATAGAGCAGAGAGATGAGGAGATAGAGAGAGAAAGGGATAGAGCAGAGAGATGAGGAGATAGAGAGAAAGGGATAGAGCAGAGAGATGAGGAGATAGAGAGAGAAAGGGATAGAGCAGAGAGATGAGGAGATAGAGAGAGAAAGGGATAGAGCAGAGAGATGAAGAGATAGAGAGAGAAAGGGATAGAGCAGAGAGATGAGGAGATAGAGAGATGAGGAGATAGAGAGAGAAAGGGATAGAGCAGAGAGATGAGGAGATAGAGAGAGAAAGGGATAGAGCAGAGAGATGAAGAGATAGAGAGAGAAAGGGATAGAGCAGAGAGATGAGGAGATAGAGAGAGAAAGGGATAGAGCAGAGAGATGAGGAGATAGAGAGAGAAAGGGATAGAGCAGAGAGATTAAGAGATAGAGAGAGAAAGAGATAGAGCAGAGAGATGAAGAGATAGAGAGGTAAAGGGATAGAGCAGAGAGATGAAGAGATAACAATCAGACTTCCAGCTCAGACTGATGAGACATGGCGTCTCTTTTCATTACCACCCCAAGACATGAGCAGAACTTTACAGAAATATGACTGAAAATTCTAAAATTCTTAATCTGTGTTTGTGCGCATGTACAGTATGTTAGTATGTGTATGTGTGTGCATGTATGTTAATGTGTGTATGTATGTTAGTGTGTGTATGTGTGTGTGTGAATGTATATTAATGTGTGTGTGTATGTATGTTAGTGTGTGTATGTATGTTAGTGTGTGTATGTATGAGATGACAGGCCTGCCTCTGGCTCAAGAAGCCATTTAGGGCACCCATACTCATGGTGTGTGTGTGTGTGTGTGTACTATATGTATGTGCATATAGAATATACGTGTGTGTATTTTGTGTCTGTGTGGGTTAGTTTGATTCGGTACAACAATGTGTTTGTGTAGCTTCACTTGTGTGTGTGTGTGTGTGTGTGTGCATGTTATGGTTATGGTTATAGTTATGGGATTTGGCAGACGCTTTTGTCCAAAGCGACATACAAATACAAAACAATCTAATACTTAAATTTAACAGGGAACAATTTAAAATGTTGGTCAGACTATATTAAGGAGAATAGCAATAATAATCAACAATGTCAATTAAATCATTAATACAACAATATCAATAGCATAGTAAGCGTGCTGCAGCATTCTGAATCAGTTGTAACAGTCTTACTACGAAAACCAGCTAATAGTGAATTACAATAGTCCATCTTGGAGATGACCATGGCCTGAACAAGAAGTTGTGTGGAATCTTATATGTTGTTAGTGTGTGTGTGCGTGCATGTATGTTAATGTGTGTATGTGTGTGCATGTATGTTAATGTGTGTATGAGTGTGCATGTGTTTTCCACTGGCATACACCCCCCATGCTGTGATGTGGTGGAAGCGTGCCGGAGGGTGGTGTCATTATGTTATGTGAACTGCACTCTGGTAGGAACTGCCGCTGGTATATACATATATATATATATATATATATACTGTATGTGTCTGTAATTGTGTGTTTATGTATTTGTACATGCATGCTAGCACATTTGAACATTTACATGTGTTTCTGTGCGTGTTTTTCAAATAGTTGTGCATGTAACAGCATGTAAATGTCTGTATAATGCCGGTGGTATGGTGTGTGAATAACATTCTGGTTGGCATCAGTGGCAGAGAGTGTGTGTGTGTGTGTGTGTGTGGGGGGGGGGGGAGTGAGAGCAGTGAGAGGTGCTAATTGGGCCCGGGGTGGCTACGATTATGTGGATGTGATTATGCCTGCCTGCCGTGCAGCATAGGATAGCTCTTCTCTTCACACCACTCACACATACACACACACACACGCTCACACTCACTTCCCCGAGCTTTCTGCGCCAACGTGAATGCACAGGCATCAAACAGGGTGTGTATTCACCTCCTCTCACTCCCTCGGTCTCCCCACCCCCCCCTCTCTCTCTCTTACTCTGCTCATCATTCCAGCCCCCTCGCTCTTGTTTCACTCTTCTTTTATTCCCTCCTTCCCATGTTCCGTCTTCACCTCTGTTCCATTATGTCCCTAGTACCTCTTTCTCATCTCTCTCAAATTCAAATTCAAAAGTTGCTTTACTGGCCTGACACAAGAAATCCACAAGTGCATGTAAAATGTGCAGGCACAGCAGTACCTATTTCAACAGTATTGGTTATTTCATTGTTTTGTTAAAATGTTTTTATTCTTGAGAATTTATTTCATTTAAGCAGTAGGATGACTGAAAGGGTATGTGTGTGCATGTGAATTCAGCTACTGTGTGCCTGTGTGTGTGTGTGTGTGTGTGTGTGTGTGTGTGTGTCATGAGTCTGTCTTCTAAGTAGGGAATGTGTGTATAAATGGATCAGTCGGTGTCCCTCAGCTGGTGGCAGGTGAGAACATACTGTGCATCTCTTTCTCTCCCCCCTATCTCACTTCGGCTCTTTGCTTTACTGCTCCCTGAGGAGGAGGAGGGGATGGGTGAAGGGAGAGGAGGAAGGGCAGATTTAAGGTTACAGTTAATGCCAGATGTTCCCTCCCCACCCCCAGGCTCCAGGAGAGCGGTCAGCAGGAGGGGGACCTGCCCTGCCTCTCTGCCCGCAGAGAGAGCCCCGGTGCTGGGCTAATGTCGGGCAGAGATGCCCTGTGGGGAATGAGTGGAACCCTGCAGCGGTGGTGAAGGAGGAGAGGCATAAAGGCTGCTGCAGATTCCAGTATAGTAGACACAATCCTTAGCTAGTATACTGCAGGGCAGTGCAGTGTAGGGTAGAAAGGGATGGAGTAGGATACTGTACAGTGAGATGGTGTGGTGTAGTATAGTACAGTATGATAATATGCAGAAAGATAATAAGATACTGTAGTAAGATAGTGTAGAGTACAGTCAAGACTAGTTATTGGGCTCAGGGTGTGGAATCAGGGAATCAGATGACCTGGGGCTGTCAACCAGTGACATTAACCTGAGAAGAAGGGTTTCTGTCTCCGTGTGTGTGTGTGTGTTCTGTGTGGGCTGGCTGGAGTCAAAGGGTACACATCAACAATCAACAGTGAAGACGTAATTAAGCAGACGCAAGTGTGTGTGTGTATGTGTGTGCGTGTACAGTGTGTGTGTGTGTGTGTGTGTGTGTGTGTGTGTGTGTGTGTGTGTGTGTGTGTGTGTTGTTTCTAATGACCAGTGACATGCGTGGGATGACCATTCAGTAGGAAGCTGTAGGCCTGCAGGGCCTGCCTTGTGTGGTAAGTGTATGACTGTGTGGTAACTGAACGTCTCCCTCCATGTGTAAGGGTGCTATGAACGTCTGCATGTGGTACACAATTAACAACTGAGTACATCTATACTGTACATACATACGTACATACATACATAAAAACTTGCATGTTGCTAATGTAAGTTACCAGAAATCTGGCCTTCATTTGTAGCTTGTAGTTTCCTTGGCAACAATAGTCAGGGTCAAGGTTGGTTCAAGTCCAATGCAAAAGTGAAAAGCACACTGAATGTGACCACAAGACTAGGCATGCACTGAGAATTCAGTGTTAGCCCTAGTTGAAGAAACACACATATTAAATTAGCATATATTTAATTTAATTACTTTTACTTTCCAATGTGATGGAAGAGATGTTCTCCGAGTTTCTCTGTCTCTATTTTATATATCCCTCTCATTAATGAGTAGGGAAACAGAAACCCCAGTAAACAGTTGGTGGCACACAGGCACTGAATGCAACCAAACCTCCCAATTTGGTATTTGGAACTCTACACAGGTTGTGTAAAGGCCTGGCTGAACAAACACAGTTATCATGTCCCCACACACACTCTCACACACCCTCTCTCTTGCTAAATCAACAGTAGCCTGTTAAATGGCTGGTTCTCCATAGCCATCAACATGACTGTCAGTTCCCCTGCACATAATTCTGAGACTCCCATCCCATCCCACAGGCACAAAGGTAACTGCTAACTACTGTTGACAAAGGCAGATGACTGAGGTCCTTTGCATTCTGGGAAAATGCATTACTTATTACAACTACTACCGGTACTACAATCTAATTCAGCTTTGTAGTTGGTAAAATCGGTCTACAAGATTGCTCATTTAAATGGACTCAACTGCATTTCTACATGCAAGTGAGCCCTCGTATAGGCTAAAGGATGCCTGGCATTCCTTTGATGCAGTACAAGGGTCTTAGCGAGGAGTTCAGGAGGATTCATACCAATATCAATACCCCTACCACTGTCAGAGTGCACTAGATCACGCCTGGAACACATGCACTGTACTATTGCATGCAAACAAAGGCTGAGATTAAAAAAATCCCATCAGCCAAGGGGGAAGATAACAGACAGGGTGTTCTGATGCCTGCCTCTCCTGTTTGGCCAAGATAACATAAGATTAAAAATCTATATTAAATATATATATATATATATATATATATATATATAAAAAATATTTCTGTTTGTTTTCATTTCCATGTTTCAAACATGGAATGTCAACACCATATTGCCACTGCGAGAGCACAATGCACTTCCTTTAAGGATTTAACAAAATCTGTTGACCTGTAATCTGTTCTTTTTTGGTAATCTACTATACCATCAGAATTAAATAATCCTTCGGACTATTCCACCTCATCCCACTGTTAACAGAGGTTCCTATAAATCCCATCTGGTAGATATGAACAGTGGCGGTTATATCATGATTACAGGGGTCTTAACCTCTCCATGAGGTCAAGGCAGAGCCCAGCCCAGAGGAAACCAATGAACAAGAAACAACCAACCAGAATAACTGAACAACCAGCACCAACTGCACCATTACAGCCCTACAAACCTTTTTACTTCAGAGGGAGCTCGGCTTTTATAAGCCCTGTGTGACCTTTTTTAATCCAAGCGGTCGGCTTCATGTGATGAGGCAATGAGAGTGGCCTCTCTCAGGGTCACAGCCCCCCCCCCCCCAGGCAGAAAACAGGTGGTGGCCCCCGGGGACAGCGTGGCATTTGAGCAGAGAATGGATTTTTACAAGGCCTGACCTGGTGCCTGGACCTTGATCCAACATACAAGCTGATTTAATGAGACGTCCTTGTATGTGCATGTGAGCCTCTTCCTCCTCAGGGTCGTGTGTGTCTCCACGGGTCTCTCCGTGCCTTCACGTGAACTTTAAGTTAAAGTGCCAGAGGGAGCCAATCAGCATCTGCCTCTCGGCCACATCTGGGCCACACATGAGCCGGACCTGACGCCGATCAGATCTGCTGAGTGATTTGCTATTTTTAATGTTTAAATAGTTTCATACAGTCTATGGGCTTAATTAATGTAATTTCAGTGTGTAATATTTTCATACGCAAAATAATTAGAAAAGAAGAATAAACTAAAAACTTCACTGCACGTACAAGCCTTTTAAAAGCAATTACAATAATTTAAACTGACTCTTAATAAATGTGATACAAAAAAAAAAACATGTTTTAAGATTCTTAATTAAAAGAGTGAGTGCTTTCCATGGCATGAGGTAACTGGAACTAAAAACAACCTCTCATGCCTCCAGGTGGAGTTGAAAGGTGGCCAGCATAGTTCTACAGGGTGAGTATGTAAACGTCATAACATTTTAATGCCCTATCAGTTTACATAGTACATAGCTTTCTAAACACACCTACAGTACCATCATTATAACAAGTCTCCACTCAACTCTGTAAAACTTCATTTGAAATATGCAACCCAAGCCTAACCTAAGACCAACAAAGTCATACCATAAATGTGTCATGACAGATGCCATATCCTGTCATAGGTTGATTGTTAACTTTAGTTCTCCACCATCATGTGAAGCTCTAATGGCATATATTATAGATAGATAGAGATACTTTATTTATCCAGAAGGAAATTAAGGTGTCCAATAGCTTATACACATAATACACAGACATCCACACACATATTTTGCTGTATAGACTATCTGACAATATCAGATAAAAGTGAAAATAATCGATCGATCGTCCGTCCATCCATTTACCTGACGCTTTTATCCAATTGCAGAGGCCAGTCTCCTCTGGACCACCTCAACGGCACAACGGTGGCAGTCAGAAATCGAATCCTCGACTTTTTATGGCTACTGCATGCTAGCCAAGTTCCTTAGCCACTACACTACCACCGCCCCTTTACATACAATGCATGACAATATGATATCTGCCATATTTTATGCCAGATGACTCATGTACTCAAGGACTCATGTAAAAGCCTCTACACTGTGTCTGGCTTTGCTGTAGGAATGTGTGGCCTTCATTAAGCTGTGGTGTGTAAACCAACTGCGATGGTAACTATGGACAGGTTAGCCTTGAGAGAGGAGAAGGTGGATGCTATGTGGAATGCTGGGAATAATGGGCGCGTTCGTAAACTCAATCTGTCACGCTCTGGATGCTGTGAGAGTGTGACACACTGAATAAACACACGATTATTCTGAATTTATGAATGGTTAAGTGTGCTCGGAGCGCTCGGAGTGGCAATTTATAAACGCACCCTATGTTCCAATATTCCAGTTCTGATAATCATCACAATCCTAGATTGTGGTATGCTGACGTCAAATGATCCTCTTTGTCATAACACCCCCATAACACCACAAGGCGAGGGGAGGTGGGAGAGAGAGTGTGAGTGTGTGTGTTTGTGTGTGTGTGTGTGTGTGTGTGTGTGTGAATGTGTATAACAGCAATGTTTAAGACGCCAGGTAGTGTGTTTTTGTGTGTGTGTATGCATGTGAATGCCTGTGTGTGTGAATGTTGTGTGTGAGTGTGCACGTCACTGAGTGTATGAGTTTGAATGCTCTCTCTCGTGCGTGCATGTGTGTGTGTGTGTGGGGATGGGTTGCAGGCACTCACTTTCCTGCAGCGTAGACCTCCGCCGTGTCGAACAGATTGATCCCGTTCTCATAGGCCAGCGTCATCAGCTGCTCCGCCATCTGTCAGGCGGAGAGAGGGAACAGAGGGAGAGATGGGGGAGAGAGAGAGAGAGTGGGGGAGAGAGAGAGAGTGGGGGAGAGAGAGAGAGAGTGGGGGAGAGAGAGAGAGAGTGGGGGAGAGAGAGAGTGGGGGAGAGAGAGAGAGAGTGGGGGAGAGAGGGAAAGAGACTATTAAAATCCCTTTACTGAAACATTGCATGGATTAAGTACACCTTTAACAAGGCTAATACATCCCCACAGAGCCCCACCCCCCAACCACACAAACACCGCGGTGGGAGAACACATCACAGATTTACAGTAACGGCCTCTTACAGCATCATCTACTATACAACTCAGACCAGGCTAACATTATCAGTAACTAGAGAGGAAGAAGGGAGAGACCAAAGAGATGGACAGGGAGGAAGAATGAAAGAGAGGGTGTGATAAAGAGATGAAAGGGGAAAGGGAAGGATGCAAGGAGGGACAGGGATAGAAAAGGTAGAGAAGAACAAAGATGGTGGGACATAGAGAAAGAGAAATAGAGGTTACACTTTACTTGAAGGTGTCTACATAAGAGTGACATGACACTGTCATGAACACATGACACGGTCATGACACATGAACCCTAGTCCTAACCATAACCATAACCCTAAACCTAACCTCTAACCCTAACCCTAACCTCAACCTCTAACCCTAACCTGACAAAAACCGAATGACACTTAATGACAGAAGCGTTATCTCTTAAAGTTTCATGACTTTATACTGTTTATAATGTTTATGACATGTTCATGACCGTGTCATGTCACTCTTATGTAGACACCTTCAAGTAAAGTGTAACCGAAATAGAAAGAGAGGGAGAGAGGGGGTGAAAGGGAGAGATAGAAAAGGGCTGCAGAGGTTTTAAATACGGGGATGGAGGGGTGAGCATGGCACTTTTTTTTTTATCTCTTTTTTTTTTTTTTATTATTCAGCGTTTGTGCACGCTGCTCAGCTCCAAGTCTACACACTCCTCTGCGTTTCACACGCAAGCGCTCGGGCCCACAGCTCCGCCTCAACTCTCAAAAACACACTCTCACATACTCACAGCTTCAATGCAAACCTGATTATACTGTGTCTGTGTGTGTGTGTGTGTGTGTGTGTGTGTGTGTGTGCGCATAAGGGGGTGTATGTACAACTGTGTGTGTGTGTGTGTGTGTGTGTGTGTGTGTGTGTGTGTGTGTGTGGTAAATGCTGACTGACATGAGGATGTGAATCTCTGAAATGAGCAACACAAATGGGCTCCTGTTGCTCTGGCGGCTCCTCAGAGGCTCTATGAGGGGATTGGGAAAATTGCTCCATCAACAGAATGGTTGTAGGCGTGTGTGTGTGTGTGTGTGTGTGTGTGTGTGTGTGTGTGTGGCTGGGGGGAGGGGGTGCACTTCCTGGCCTTACCTCATCTGTGATCTGTCCTCCGAATGTGACCCATGTTCCTGGTGGAGAAAGAGAAAGAGAGGCATGTATTTTTTTCCCTGTGTACATATAACAGAACAGAAAGGTAGAAAAATATGCGAGGACTACAGTACATACTATATAAGTAAGAGGTGTATGTGTGTGTGTATGTGTGCATGTGTGCATGTCTCTGTGTGTGTATGTTATCCTAATAGTATTGACTGAAGCAGTGGTAATTCCGAACTAAAATCTCCAATGCACTGTAGCTTGAATGTTACTCCTCATTCTGTAAGTCACTTTGGATAAAAGTGTCTGCTAAATGAATAAATGTAAATGTAAATATATGTGTGTGTGTGTGTGTGTGTGTGTGTGTGTGTGTGTGTGTGTGTAAAAAGATTAAATGAGAGTGAGAAAGAGTTGAAATGCGCTACAATGCGTCTTATGTGATTAGTGTAAACTGAGCAGATCGGGGTGGGGATGAAAAGCCAGTCAGATTCATTTGTACAGATCCATGATACAGCTGAAGATTAATCCCAAAGGGGGCTTCAGACATGATTAGGAGACAGGCTCATCCGGCATTCACTCAAAGGCCTAACAACAACAAGCGCTAACAAGCTCCAACACACTTTTACCACAGACAGTAACACTCAGAGACAAAAACATCACATGGAATTCCTCTCGCTCTTTAAGAAAAAAAAAATAAAATGAAAAAAAAAAAAACAGCTCTTAAAAAAAATGCTGACATCAGGACTGACAGTTTCTAAGATGATTTCACACAAATCCGAATAATCACATCACTTTTTCATCTCCTAAGCCCTCGTCCTAGTTCCGCTGCGCTGGAGGAGAAGACGGTAAGCGCTGGCTCACTTACCCAGCCCAAGGCATGACACTCTCAGCCCAGACTTCCCCAGGTTTCTGTCAAAGGAAGGAGAAGAGAAGAAAGGCAAAGGTCATTACAATCAGTCACCATAATCACCTAGTATTCCACCGCTTGGTTGAATTTCCCATTGTCCTACGTAATTTAGAACGACCATTAACCCTATGTTATTAGCACACCTATGAAGTAGATCCATTTTTTTGGCCGTATCACACTTTTATATTAATTCGCCGAACTCGTGAAGTTTAAATGAACTGTCACGTTGCATCCGAGCTGTAAAATGCAGACATTCCGCTTCGCGTCGGCGCCGTTTTACAACCTCGACCGTGCATTAATTTCTGTGAACAGACTACCGTGTCGTCCATTATCCCTTACGTAGTGCACTTCACATCGTATTAACGCAGGGAGTGAGCTCCGCATGTTGACTTGAGAGCCGCAATTCTGTCTACAATGATTGCTAAATCACTTCCCCAGCAACAGACTCCTTTAATGTGTAGCACTTTTGTTGTTTCGGTATGTGTGTGTGTGTGTCTGAAGGCACATGTGTGTGTGTGTGTGTGTGTGTGTGTGTGTGTGTGTGTGTGTGTGTGTGTGTGTTTGAGCATGCACAAATTCATATGAGGGAACGTGTCCACCAGTTACAAAAAGCGTGTGTTTGTACACATGTATCTCTGTGTATGCGCAAACACCCCAGGGGGGCTTGGAGGGCTTCGTCCTGCCTGCATATGGGGGATATGGGTCTGGACAGGCAACAAGGGCCCCCAGCCTCGCCCGCACAGATACTGGGTGCAACGGCCAGGGTACTGTTGCCAGAGGATGGTATGGTTATGCAGGACATTTGCAGGGAGGTCTGACAGGAGAGAGGGAGGGAGAGAGAGAGAGAGAGAGAGAGAGAGAGAAGCGAGGGACCACAAAAATAAGAGAGAAAGAAAAAGGGAGAGAGCGCAAGGGGACAGAAAGAGATCGACAGGCCAGAAAGAACACACTGTGAACATAAACCTCCAAGCCCTCAGTACCTATGCTAACCCTCGGTAAAAGCACACTGTGTGTGTGTGTTTTCATATCTTTTTAAGTGTGTGTGTGCATATACAAGTTTAGGCTATTTATTTGTGTGTTTGTGTGCGTGTGTAAGAGATGGGGCACCATGCAAGTGCTAACACACGCTTTTTAGTATCCCTAAAGAAGCACATTAGTGACACACACGCTTTAGGTCCTAAGGCACAACTCTTTTTCACAGCAATGTGTGTGTGTGTGCGCGTGTGTATTTGTGAATGCCAAGCCAGAAAACAAAAGTGACATATAACTTGCGGCCAGTAGCGTCATTCGATGCACCACGGCTCTAATGGTCTCTTTACATTATGGCACTTCACATCTGAGGAAAGAGGCTTTTTTCTCAGCTCCTGCTGATTCAACACTGATGAGCGGTCGCGGGCATTAGTGATGGCAAACACACAACAGCTATATGGCCGTTGCATAGTGTTTTAGGAACGCAAAAGTAAAGAGATGCTGGTTGCTTTTGATGCACATTGTTGAATTGATGAGAATGATTTCATTTTTAAACACCATGTATGTGTGTGTGTGTATATATTTTCTGAGATCTATGGAGCACACAGATAAAGCTGATGTATGCGTAGAGGGATTAAGGATGATATAACAGACTGTCTGTGTGTGGGGGAGTACCTATGCATGTGATGTGATTGTGTGAGATGAGAGTACACACAGTACATGCATGTGTGCTGGTGGTATGTGTAAAACTGAACGTGTGTGTGTGTGTGTGTGTGTGTGTGTGTGTGTGTGGTTAGGGTTATCATCGTGTGGGCGTCTTGTGTGGGGCTCAGCACAAAAAGACAAATGGCTGTGATTTCTGGCAGTACAGTAAAAAGAGCTCTTTAATTTCATGCAAGCGTCAGCTCAATCCACCACACTAGTCTTATTTTATTGCCAAACCCAACACAGTGAATTATGTGGTGGCTCAAGTGTGTGTGTGTGTGTGTGTGTGTGTGTGTGTGTGTGTTTGTGAACTCTCATTTATGGCTACTTTATGCTATTGAGGAGTCTCCCACTCTCTTAACACCTTAGCAAGGTTAAGAGTTGAGAACCTTGTTCTCTGTAGTCTTGTCTGTCATTGTTGTGTACTCCCCATGCCTGTATACGCGTGTCTGAGTGTGTGTACTCTTGTGTCTGTATTGGTATGTCTCAGTGTTTTAACAGTGCGTGTCTAGGTACACTGTCCATGCCAAAGCTGTCCAACGCTAAAGAACTGCCAAGGCTATATGATAGCAGGGCTGTTGTCGTAGGAGTTTTGTGCTGACTCTTCTGCGCTGCTTCTGAGCATTTGACCCAACTACACAAGTGGTCAACGAGACCAGAGAACATGCCATTTGACACAAAACTCTGTGACCAAGGCAACGAGGTGTAATCCAAACTCCAGATGTCTCACTGTTGTAAATGAACGCGACAGAATCAGGTCGGCCTGGCTTTATGATAGAAACAAATTCACCCATGAAAAACATTCATTAAATAGCATCATCCCCAATTGATGTGTTGCTTTTCATAATATCAACACATAATGTTTACGTGTTTGATGGCCTCTCATTTAAAAGCTGGAGATGCAATTCACTTGCCACTGTCTCTACTCTGTGAAAGCTGGAGTCAGTCCGTAACAGTAACATAACAGTCGGCAGATGAACTTATTGGTTTCAAACGTAGAGTATGATGTCGGTTTTTTTCTCTGTATTTCAGAGATTTAACTGAGCACTTAATGTGATTTGTCCAGATGAACCAGACAGTAAAACCTCTGCACTTTGATTGACAAACATCCGTACTGTATTTTCCGGACTATAAGTCATTCAAAAAATGTGTCATGAAGAAGAAGAAAAACATATAAGTCGCACCGGACTATAAGTCGCTATTTAGAATTTTTTTCCACAAAATCCAAGAACAGACTATGTAACTAGACACATAGAGGCCAAAAAGATTGACAATTCTATCGGGAATGTTAATGAAGACAAAGGAGTGAATGGCGGCAAGCTGAGGCGAGCTAGGCGATAACGAAGGCAGCCAAGGAGGGCCCCACGGTAATTGTAAAGCAATTTACAAAAGATTCACAGAACAAAAATGATGATGTGGTACAGTGGGCATTACTTCAAATTGGCTGGCTTCACGCGCGATTCCACGCGACTTTAATTTGTATTTCCCCAGTGACGCTGCAACAACCCAAACAACCACCAGATGGCTCTTGTGAGCAGGGTGTCTCGTAAAAAGAAATGGAGCCGTGTCCTTCCCAATAGAGCTACAGTATAAGTCCATGAGTAGGCCTACTAGAAGGCATTTTTTCAATTTAATTTGAACATAACATATCTGGATAACGGGTGAGGAATGTTTAGGAGACAGACTATCATAGCCTACATCCTCAAATTATATTTTATTTACTTAGGCTGCGCAAAGCACAGGCCTTTATTTGGGGCAGGCTTGTATTCGAGGCAGGCCTTTATTTCTTATGTGCGTTCTATTGTGAGACATGTGTTTCGTTTGGAGCGTCATACCGGTAGTCTATCAAAAGCAGAAATGTCTGACCTGTCGCAAGTTCACCTGTCGCAGGACCAGTTACACTGGAAAATAGTGTAACTTGTAGTCCGGAAAATACCCCCCCCCCCCCGGTATTTGCTTTTTTCTGTAGCGCAGTCAACAACAACAAGAACAACAACAACATGCATTTATATAGGCTAGCACTTCATCAAGCCACCCAAAGCAATTTACAGTGAATGGGGAACCTCACTAACCACCACCAATGTGTAGCACCCACCTGACAGCTTTAACCTGCTCCATTCTAATGTCCCTGTTAGAATGTAGACACATTTCCCTTACCCTGACAAGCAACTCCCGGTAAATAAAACTAGCAGTGTCATCCTAGCTGTGTCCGAATCACAAGCTCATCTTACAGTACGCTTACAGGTATATACAGTATCACAGTTCACACACTGAAAACACGGCTAAAGTGCTTGTGTGATTTGGGCACTACTATCTTAGCTGAAGATAGTTCATAAGTCTTGAAATAAACGGCTTGTTTACTACACAAAAAGTATGTTGCAATCAAGCCTATAGAATTATGAAGGTTAAGATTATTTGTTACTGTATGTGTTGCCTATGTGTTATTACATTTATTTAAATTAATTATATTTGTTTTACAATAATTGTGGATTATGATGCATGATTATAATGTTTGTATGTATAGCCATAAGCCCCAAATCTAGAAACCAAAGCTATTCAACAGCAAATGTGAACCCTTCCAGAAATAGCATGCTTTAAATATGCGGTTTGAAACTAATGGAAAAATTGTGTACTTCTGCTTCACTTTTTACACACCTTCAAAAGCACTGCCTTAAAAAGTAGGCTGCCTCAACTTAAGTGGGCCAGTTTAGACCTTGAATAGTGCAGTCATGGTGGAAACAAACTTGGATAAAGTTGAAAATCTACTAGTTTTAAAGAACCACATTGTACCAGGTTTGCAAGCATAAGCGTATTCTTAGTGAGGGCTTGACATGGGAGACTAATTTGAGTGTGTGTGTGTGTGTGTGACTAGGGACTGTCATCCTCTGTTTTTCTCACTGGTTTGTCATGTGTGTGTGTGTGTGTGTGTGTGTGTGTGTGTGTGTGTGTGTGTGTGTGTGTGTGTGGAGACTGGTCCCTTTGTCAGCAGTGTGTCGTGCTGAATATTTCACAGCCCGAAGCCTGAATACTGCATGATGGACAAGTCCCATCGTCCGTCGTGTTGCCTCATGCCAACACAGAACCAGGCCAGAGCAGCCCAGGACCACTTTGATCTTCTCTGGACACGAGAGAGAGAGAGAGAAATAGAGAGAGCAAGAGAGGGAGGGAGAGAGAGAGAGAGCGAGAGAGGGAGGGAGGGAGAGAGAGAGAGAGAGAGAGAGAGAAGGGGGGGAAGGGAAGAGTGGACAGAAGTAGCGTTTGAGTGAGATGCAAGGGAGAGAGTGCAACAGAGTGAGAGAGAGAGAAAGAGAGAGGGAAGAAAGAGAGAGAGAGAGACACAGAGGAAAGTGAGAAAGAGGGAGAGAGAAAGAGAGAGAGAGAGAGAAACAGAGAGTGAGAGAGTTGTAGAGAGAAAGGGATAGAGAGGGATTGAGAGTGAAGATGGATGGATGAATAAAAAGAGAGCGAGATAAAGAGAGTGGAGTGCAGCACGGCACACGCAAGAGACTGAAAGCAAGGGATGCACACACAGTCCAGCCAGTAATGAGTTTTCCCTCCTTCCAATCACCACTACAGCCAGCCCCCATAACAAAAGACAGAGAGAGTGAGAGAGAGAGAGAGAGAGAGAGAGAGAGAGAGAGAGAGAGAGAGAGAGAGAGAGAGAGAGAGAGAGAGAGAGAGAGAGAGAGAAGAGAGGAGACTTCCAGGGCTGGCTCCTGAATTAGCCCCAGTCGGGGCCACTGCAGCTGACTCATGTCCCCACGAGGCCTTATTACCCCTTCAGCGGTGGGGGTCAGTAAGTGTTTGCCCCCCAGGGGCGACATGCGTACCGAACATCCGAGTCCACTCCGGCCCTGTCCTCAAACCCACAGAAGCTATTCTGGGACCGGAGCGCTGTTTGTTTTGCAGCGATGCATCCTTCTCAACTAGCATCGGTAAACACAAAAAAAGTTTTATCTTCCTTCATTCCCCCAGCGCCATTAATGAGGTAGACTGAGGAGCACAGATGCACAAGTTTGGTATCAGAAGAAGTCTCCTGTACTGCTGCCAGAGGCTTAAGTACACAGGCAGTCCTGGTGCAAGTCTGCTGATATTCCAGCTCAACAGCCAATCAAATAAGTATATATACTCTTTTGATCCCGTGAGGGAAATTTGGTCTCTGTGAATTAGTGAAACACACTCAGCACACAGTGAACACACAGTGAGGTGAAGCACACACTAATCCCGGCGCAGTGAGCTGCCTGCTACAGCGGCGCTCGGGGAGCAGTGAGGGGTTAGGTGCCTTGCTCAAGGACATTTCAGCCGTTCCTACTGGTCAGCGGGGTTCGAACCGGCAACCCTCCAGTTACAAGCGAAGCGCTAACCAGTAGGCCACGGCTGCCCCAATATAATATAAAAATAGACCCCTCTCTTCCCACTTATTCACCCCTTAATGCCATGTTGTTTTCTGTGTAGCGAATCAGTGTTAATTTGTTTAGTTTCCTATTCACAGAGCCAGCATAGTGCACCAACACCAGACGCAGACACCTTTTTATGGCTTGTGTTTTTTTTGGGCCAGTGTTGTAGAGCTTGACGAGATGTGTCCTATTGTGTCATATTGTGTATTTGTTGTTTTCGGGCTACCTTGGAAAATAGATTTATATCTCAATAATACTCGCTTGGTAAAATAAAAGATAAATAAAATACAAATAAGTAAATACAAATAAATAAAGTGTAATGAGTTATAATCCTAGACTTCAACTTTATATTGAACTTTGCCACGCCTGTGGTAGTCCATGCAACCCGTAAGTTTGTCTATGGAAGTGGGTCTGCCTCTTCCATACCTGGGACCCAGGGCTGAGCTACACCGAGACAGAGAGAGGGAGAGAGACAGAGAGAGGGAGCGAGAGAGAGAGAGAGAGAGAGAGAGAGAGAGAGAGAGAGAGAGAGAGAGAGAGAGAGAGAGAGAGAGAGAGAGAGAGAGAGAGAGAGAGAGTAGGAATAGCCGTCCTACTGACCCCAGCCCCACTGCTTCTCGGCCAGACAGTGGAAACTGTCGCTCGTACTGGAACCAGAGTTTCAGACACCATCGGTGGACATAAATCAGCCTGTGTGTGTGTGTGTGTGTGTGTGCGCCCATGTGTTTGTGTGTATGTGTGCACGTTAGAGCTTATAATTTACTACCATTACCCATAAACATTTGGCATTTATGCTTGCGTGTGTGTTAATGATTACTCCATGGTTACGCTCGAACACACACACACACACACACACACACACAGAGAGTGAAATTAGAAATGAGAACAACTGGTTTGATCTTTGCTCTTTCCATGAGCAGAAACAACGCTCACTTATTTAATAAGCATTAGTAAAGAGTTCCATTTGCTGCATTCTACCACTGCACATTAACCAGCATGGTGTAAGATGGGTCCAGTCAACAACCACTGCTGCTAGCCACTCTGGGCACTGTTTGGGTACTGGGTCCATCCCAAATAGACCAGACATCACCAATAATCTGTCCACACACAGAAACTCTACACACCAGCTGAGTAGAAGTCGTATATGGGGTTGGGTTGGGTTGGGTAGGGGGGTAAAGGGAGCCTTGAAGGAAGGGAGATCGGCAGCTTTAAACAAGAATCGTGAGGATGACAAGCGAGAAAATAAATACAGCCCTGGAATCCACTTGACTATAAATACGCACTTCAGACACACACACACACACACACACACACACACACACAGTTCCCATTACGCGTACACTGTTCAGGGTCTTTGTTCTTTAAAATGTTTTATGTAATGTGTACTGAGGCTGCAGGTCCACCGCCTACACTCTGTCTAAAAGCAGCTCTGCTCCACCTGAGAGGGCCTCCTCTACGCACTGCAACCAGAACCACATGAACTACCGACCAAGCGCTTCAGAACCCACTGCCTGGTGACACTCTACACTGCAACCCACACACACACACACACACATGAAGCTACACAAACACAGAATCTAACCAACCTACACAGACACAAAACCCCATACTCTCTCTCACACACACACACGTACAGTACGTACGCACGCTGAGCATGAGTACGCACAATGAGCATGAGTGCCCTAAATGGCTTCTTGAAAATTCATCAGAGCCAGAGGTGGGCCTATATTCAGGTATTCATTGGAAGCCTAAAATGCAATCTCCTCAGCGGGCCGCTTCAAGCACTTTAAAGGACTGCAGCAGCCTCAGGGGACAGTGCTGAGCTGGAATGGACACACACACACACACACACACACACACACACACACACACACACACACACACACACACAAGACTAGCGCTTGATCCACTGTCCACATACTTGAAAAAGGCTGGAGTGGACACAAGTGTTTGCCCTTGTTCAGTGAGACAATAAAACATTATTCATTGTCTTTGGTCATTGAATCTCAATGATGCTTTTCGCTTGGGACACAAATCAGTACGTATCTTACGCCCACTAATGGATACACAAGTCTGAATAGTATAGAACACTACTGAATAGAACTAACTAGTCTGCTAACCCCACATATTAGCTCATGTCCTCTAGAAGGCTTGACACGGACTGAAGCAATGCTGAGAGTCTGAGTGTCGATTCTATTTTTCTCTCTCTCTCTCAGTGGCAACCCCCACTGAATACACAGTCCATTGAAGAGGGACAGTGAAGCATAGTGATGAAACGCTATGGCACATTACAGCAGTGTGAGAAGCGCTCTGAGAGAAGGCTCTTTGCTGAGTGGGTGAGAACAGTACATAATGAACTGTACCGAAGCAACTGAATGTCTAGGACACAGAGATGTCTTTGGTTCTGACTCTAGAGCCCTGAGTACTGGGCTCTCTATTGTTCTGTCCAAAGGAACCCAGACGGTCCTCGTTGTCAATCGCCATTACTAATCCACACACCATGGTTTCTCAAAGGAGGGGTTTTGTGAGCTTCGCCACAAATACGTGTTTTGATGCCGCAGCAGCCCCCCTCTGGCCTTTACATAAGGCCCAGCTAGCGGCCGGTCAGCAGAGCCCCAGTAGAGCGAAGTCCAGACAAGCGCAACTCCACCGGCTGACTGCACTGAGGAGAGATTACTCAGTGATGGGACACTGAGACGCACTAGTATGTGTGTGTGTGTGTGTACATGCATGCGAGTGAGTGTGAGTGAGTGAGTGAGTGAGTGTGTGTGTGCGTGTGTGTTTGTGCGTGCATGCATGCATGTGAGTGTATGTGTGTGTACGTGCATGTATGTGAGTGAGTGAGTGTGTGTGTGTGTGTGTGTGTGTGCGCGTGTGTGTGTGAGCGCCTTTGATGTGAACGTATCCATTTCCTTTCCAATTCCCTTGCCGCTTCTTCCACTCTCTCTGGTCTCTCAGAGTGGTTCTGGCATCCTGGAAATCCTCCCCATAACGCTCAACCTTCCCCTCTCAGTGAGAAAATAGAATAATGAAAATCCTGAAAATCCCATAATCAAATCCCTGACTGCGTGGAACAGGAGCACGAGCACAAACACACCCACACACACACACACACACACACACACACACACACACACACACACACACACACACACACACACACACACACACACACACACACACACACACACACACCAATGCCAAGACTAATGAGGGAGAGGAGAGGGGGGAAGGTAATGAAAGCTAAACGTTTCTCTCAGGCATAACAGCGCAAGATTAATACAGCTATTTCTAGGGGGCCTCCACAAAAGACAGTAACCAGAGAGAGAGAGAGAGAGAGGGAGAGAAATGATAAAGAAAACCAATGAGAGATGGGGAGACACAGAGGAGTGTAAGAGGTGAGAGTGAGAAAGAGGGAGTGAGAGAAAGAGAGAGGGAGAGAGAGGGGGGATAAATAAAACCAATGAGAGAGATGGAGAGACACAGAGGAGTGTAAGAGAAATGAGAGTGAGAAAGAGGGAGTGAGAGAAAGAGAAAAAAGAGAAGGAGGGGTGGAGAGAGGGAGTGTGAAAGACGGAGTCTGCGTGCTATCACAGAACATGCACAGGCTTAATTAAACTCACATCAGTCAGACACACTGCAGGCAGAGTACTCATCTTCAGTTTCACCAAACACGCCATTCTCATCAGAGCTAGGGATTACACTAAACACACACACACACACACACACACACAAACTCTAAAAACACAAGCACTGACTGATGCATACAGTCTATTCAGCTGTATCCATACTGCAGTAAATATGATGCACTTTGTGGAGAGTGGAATGCGCAGGTAAGTGAGAGCACTGGTAGCAGTGTTTGTTGCATGCTGTGTAGTGTATAGTGTGTGTGTATGTGTGTTGCGGGGGGGTTTCATACACACACACATTCTCACTCATGAAAGACAAGCTGCGCACGCACACACACACACACACACACACACACACACACACACACTTCCCACTACTTACACATAAACACATTGCCCATCACTTACACTTGCACTAATTTCTGCAGACTAGTGCAAATGTGTATAAATGTTGAGTGATGCACCGTCAGAACCATCATACACAGACACACACACACACAGACACACACACACACAGACACACGTGTGGAAGCTTTGTGGAAGCGTTTAGCTGCTTAACCATAAATAATCCTGACAACTGTCAGATGCCTGAACCGCCCCGTCCCTGTCGCTATTGGAAATCAAACTTGATTAGGAAGCACCAATCAATCATGTTTTTGACGTTTACTTACCGAGCTAACTCAAAGACACATCCCAAATGTATCGGTGAGGACTGAGGAGTTTCTTAAACGCTCATTTAAAATGAAATCTCAGCCAGCTGTTGGATGCAAATGTAGAAATGGGCCCATCTGTTGCAACATAATTAACAAGATATGCTTTTTGACAGAAGAGAGGGGAGGAGATTAGATGAGAAGAGAGGAGAGGAGAGGAGATGAGAAGAGAGGAGATGAGAGGAGAAGAGAGGAGAAGAGAGAGGAAGAGATGAGAGGAGAAGAGAAGGGAGGAGAAGAGAGGAGAGGACTAAGGAGGAAGAGAGGGGAGGAGGAGAGGAGAAGAGAGGGGAGGAGATGAGAGGAGAAGAGAGGAGAGGACTAAGGAGGAAGAGAGGGGAGGAGATGAGAGGAGAAGAGAGGGGAGGAGATGAGAGGAGAGGACTAAGGAGGAAGAGAGGGGAGGAGATGAGAGGAGAAGAGAGGGGAGGAGATGAGAGGAATGAATCGATCTCAGTGTGGAATTGCTCACATCAACTCGTGCCTGCGCTCGTACCGTCAGCATGCTCCTAGCAATTTGTGTACCATCTGCCTGCTGTCAAAACTGACAATGGTGTGTCTGCGTACGTGTGTGCGCTTCTGTCAGTGATTTAGCCTCAGCAATAATTCCACTGTCTCAATCCCCATCCCCCACCTCACACACACACACATGCCAATCAGCCTATTTCTGGAGAACAGCCAAGAGCTTGAACAACTACAAATGAATTAGTCTGGAATCATTTGAACATTTGCATCCTCAAGAGAGTGACGATGGCACCTTTTGGGGTACTTTGGGCAAAAGTCTCTGCAAAATACCATAACCATACTAAACGCTGGTGGGAAAGTTTAGGGGTGCTGTCTTCCTTAAGTTGACAGGGATCATTATTATTTGCAGGACTTTCCAAACACATGGAGTATGGAAACATGGACAATCAGTGGAAACCTTAGCACTAAACTCACACCAAAATAGGTCTCTACAGTTAACCTAACAAGGCCATGGACTTCTGACTTGGATTTGTCATGATGGAGAGACTCCCCATATAAAAACACACACACACACACACACACATGTATGCGCGCACACACACACTCACATATTCCAAAACCGTGAGAACCTGGTAAAGGCATCCATGTGGCCTCATCCCTGAGGGTGGTCTATGGTTGCGTCTCTCCACTTTACACACACACACACACACACACACACACACACACACACACACACACACACACACACACACACACACACACACACACACACACACACACACACACACACACACGTATTCAGCGACAGAGAGAACCCTGTAAAGACATGCATACAGCATCGCACACACTTAAGAACCCATGAAATACAAACAGTGTGACACACACAAAAGACGTGGGTCAAAGACGCATGTATTCCACGACTGTGACAACCCAGTAAAGAGATATAGACGGCCTGACGAGGGTCTTCGGTTGAACCCAACGCCGCCCCCCCCCCCCCGCACACACACACACAGAAGAAGAGTGCAGTAAGAGGGGCCGTATGTCACCCAGTCAGCAGCAACCAGAACAAATCTGCCTAAGCTGAAATGGAGACCTGAATGCCTCAAAGGGGTGTGTGTGTTTGTGTGTGTGTGTGAGTGTGTGTGTGTACGTGCTTGTGATGAGCTTAACTAGCAAGACTGAGAGAAGCGGAAAATGAGCGAGAGAGAGAGAGAGAGACTGTATCTGTGTGTGAGTGAGAAAGAAAGTAGGGGGTGTAGGGGGCAAGGAGGAAAGGGGTCTTATGAGATTGACTTCAGCACCTGCTCCAGTGGCGCGACTGTGTGTGAGTGTGCGTGTGAGAGTATGTGTATGTGTGTGAGTGAGTGAGTGTGCATGCTTAATGTCTAATTCACATAATCATAAGGCTGGCTGAGTTCATTAATGAAAACCTGGCCAAGGCAGAAATCTAAAGTCTGCCGCACTGAAACAGGGCCTTGATCCTCTGCTCTCTTTTTCCAATCGGTCTCTGTAAGTTGTTTTTACACACACACACACACACACACACACACACACACACACACACACACACACACACACACACACACACACACACACACACACACACACACACACACACACACACACACACACACACACACACACACACACACACACACACACACACACACACACACACACACAAAGGCTGTGAGGGCTTGGGACAGTTCTGCCCAAACAGAGTCTTTTGCACAGTGCTGCTTTTGGCGAGGCTCCTTTCAGTCAACCTTCAACAATGAACCGGCAGTCTGGGTCGGCATGCCGAGTGGACACACACACACACACACACACACACACACACACACACACACACACACACACACACACACACACACACACACACACACACACACACACACACACACACACACACACACACACACACACACACACACACACACTCTCTGAGCACAGGCTCTGCAGGCGGCAGCGTTAATGCATTGTGCCAGCGGTGCGTGTCAAGCCGACTTTGTGGCGCTGCTGCACCTTCTGTGTCAGCACTCTCCTCTTGGAGAAGTCTGCCAATGTGCACACACTCATCCAGCAAATACACACACAAAAACAAATACACACATACAGTACATAAACAGACACAGACACACCCATACACACATCAAGCGCATGTAAACATTCAGACACATGTGTAGATCTGTTACAAAGTAGGAGGCAGAAAGCTTTGCATGTTTGACTGACTGTGTGTGCAGATGTATTAAATGAATGCATCTCTCTCTCTCTCTCTCTCTCTCTCTCCTCTGCATTGGCATTGTTGTTTTGAGGTCACATTACGGAGATGCAGCTTGACACGAGGGAACACACACTACCTCTGCCCAGCTCTCTAGTCCCCTCAGGGGTAGACTGCCAACACACACACACACACACACACACACACACACACACACACACACACACAGACACACACACACACACACACACACACACACACACACACACACTCTCCCATGCCTCAAGCTTGAATATGCCTTTTCCCTGCCCCTCTATCATATGAATAGATCAGTTGTGCTAGTGTGTCCGCACGCATGTGTATGTGTATGTGTGTGTGCTTGTGTGTACAAGGCCGGCAGCTCAGTTAGATGCTCACATTATGCTAGGGCATTCCTTCTGCATGGAGATGCATGAGCAGTCTGTGCATCAACAAGGATGTGCGCACACACACACAGTCCTGTGAGTAAGGCTCTTAGCAACCATGGCACAACATAAAGATCCCCCTACACACACAAACATACATTTTCACAGGCAACAGACCAACACACACTCTCCAGGAAACAATGGGCTTGGTGATGAAGGCAGTCAGCTTCATTAGGGCTTCAGTGGTAACAGTTCCCCCACCCTCATGCCAAGACTCACAGCAGCCGCAGAAAAACAGCACACATGAAATATATGCAGCGTGAAAACGCAATCTGTTTGAGGATGTGTGAGCACCAGTGTGCAAGCGAGAATGTACGTGTGTGTGTATGTGTGTGTGTGTGTGTGTGTGTGTGTGTATGTGTGTGTGTGTGTGTGTGTGTGTGTGTGTAGATACTTTCCCAGTCCATGTAACTATTATCTCTCAATTCTAAATATCCAACAGTGATATTTGGCCAGTATGAGCAAATGGAATGGGAGATTGTTTGGATGGAAGATGACAGTGATAGGGGTCCCTACTAAACCCATCTAAATCTGTAATAAGGGCCGTGTCTGAGTGGCTATCATCTGGTAACAGGATCCCATTGAAAGGGATTCCATTCACTCATAGAGCGCTCTGAGCCATTGTGGCCTAATGGAAGTCATTTTCCATTGGATCATTTTCTCCTCAAAAGGAACCCGGTGGTGTTAGCTTCCCATCTACTGTATGTACACACACACACACACACACACACACACACACACACACACACACACACACAGAGAATGCTAATCCGGAAATGTCTGGCCGATTGAAAACTTTAGACAAAGACTTCACATGAATATGGCCCTCTATGAATGAATCTTAAACCACACAATAAACCTTCAACACCAAGTAGGCAAATGATGAGAGACTGCAAAAGAGTACAATAATACTAGAGTGAGATTAGGTTTCATTTCCGTGACACAATTGTTTCAGAGGAATGGCAAACAAAAATGATGGAAAAAAAAAAACCAAATGGTGATGCTGCTAAGTGCTCTGGGCATTTCTCTGGCAGAGAGAGAAAGAGGAAAAGAGAGAGAGAGAAAGAAAGAGAGAGAGAGAGAAGGGGAAGAGAGAGGGAGAGAGAAAAAGAAAGAGAGAGAGAGGGAGAGAGAGAGAGAAAGAAAGAGAGAGAGAGAGAAGGAGAAGAGAGAGGGAGAGAGAGAGAAAAAGAAAGAGAGAGAGAGAGGAAGAGAGAGGAAGAGGAAAGGGTTACAGGAGTTAAGTTGATGAGAGTTTATTGATATGGATTGGTGAGTGTGTGTATAGTTCTCAGCAGGACAATTAGGTTACGCCGCTTGCTGCTCATCACGGCCGGCATCCATCTTCCCCAGCGCGGGCTGCACCTCTGTGCCCCGCTGTGAGCCATAATGGCCTCCCACTGGACAGCCTGATTTCACCAGTAGCCTCTTCACATAATCACCTCCCTCCACGCCTCTCCTCCCGCAGGGTCGCATCAGAGCCTCCTTCCATCACAGACACTTAGCGTCCGGACCCAAACTCCGCTCCCTGCGCTCTGATTGGCTGCTCAGCCGGGCGCACCAGAAAGCCCTCTTGTCAGAGCCCCTTAACGTCTAGGCCAAACTCTGCTCGCTGCACTCTGATTGGTCAGCTGGCAGAGATACTCCAGCACTTAAGAGACGGCACTTTTTGTCTCACTTCAGAAGAGGCTGATTGCCAACGGATGCCGCGAACGACCCTCCCTAGTTAACCTTTCCTCCATCTCTCTCTCTCTCTCTCTCTCTCTCTCTCTCTCTCTCTCTCTGGGTTTGAGGATGGGAGCCAAACTGGTAACTATAGCAATGCTCTGGTGAAATCAGCGCCCTGGCTGCAAGGGTTGTTGGAGGAAGAGGAACGAGGGGAGATGTAATGATTTATCTTTAGTTCAGCGTGTCGAGGCTCGACATAGTCTGTGCGCTTTGGCTGAAGCCGAGACTGCTGAGAGACATGCTTGTGAAGAGCCAAACATGCCTCTCACTCACCCCCCACCCCAAAGGAACTAAACAGTCTAGTTCTGCTAAAACATTTTGAGCTGTGGTTCCAGCACGTACTGTAGGTTCTCATTTAGGCTCTTAAGAAATGCATGAGTGCAATTTAGGTTTACTTTAACATGTTCTGTGTTGTGGCTCCACAAACACACTTCCGATCCTGCCAAAATACAACTGAATACACCATGGGTCTTTAAAATATTCTGTGCTGTTGCATGAAAGTATTAATTCAATGGAAGCTCAGCCACTTCTCTAGTCTATGTTCTAACATTCTTTTGTGCCTATTTTTTTTTTTTTTTAATGCATGTTCTACCCAATGCTTTCATTCTTCCCAATTGTTTTGTACAACTTTCTGGGTTTTCATGCATGTTCTCTTGCTGTGGAACAGTTCGGTTGCATTTTACCAAATATTCTAACAATCTATTGTACAACATAGTCACCATCAATGTTGTATTGCTGCGAACACTGTGGTCATGTACGTTGTCCTACCTATACTTCATGCCAGTCCTTATGCTCTGCTCACTGCACGATGGTGCGCTCTGGACGGACAGCTGTCCGAGGCTACGCGCCACCATGGCGACGGCACGGAACTTGCTGCGTGGGCCACTGGGGCTGTTGGCGTTCTGCTGGCGGCTGAGCCGGTCGTCGGTGCTTCTGCTCATGGACCGGTGGTCCGAGCACACGAAGGACACCTGCATCCCGGCGGAGGGGGTGCCGGTAGCGTTGGCGACGGAGCTAAACAGTGTTCCTCCGGCAAGAAACCGCACAAGGTGAAAATGCTTCCGCTTCCACTCTCTCTGGCGGAGATGGAGTTCTGTAGCTCCCTTCCAAGAGTAAAACAAAAGCACCCACACACACACACACACACACACACACACACGTGTGCATGCAGCAGTCTTTGAACCCGATGCTGGCCAAGGGGAGTCAAGCGCTCGGAGCTCCCCGGCACGGAGTGAAAGCCGGAGATGGAAAGCGATCCTCTGAGGATGTTTTCAAAAAACGCGTCCGAGAAAGAGTGAAAAAGAGAGAGAGAGAGAGAGAGAGAGAGAGAGAGAGAGAGAGAGAGAGAGAGAGAGAAAGAGAGAGGGTCCGAGCAAAACTGAAGAGAGGCGCGTCAGGTTCTCAGGTTAGTCCTGAGGTGGCGGCTGCCACTATAAATACTCCACTGAGAGTCGCACCCGACTGCGCTGCGCTCACAGCCACACACACTCTGAGCTCTCTCTCTCTCCACTGAGCACCGACAGAGGGAGAGAGAGATGGGGAGAGAGAGGGAGGGAGGGAGGGAAAGAAGGAGGGAGAGAGGGAGGGGGAGTGAGAGTACAGCACAGAGAGGGAGAGAAGGACAGCGTTGAGTATGAGAGTAAAGGAGGGAGAGAGGGAGTGAAAGATAGAGAGGGTGAGAGAGAGGGAGAGAGAGAAAGAGAGAGAGAGAGAGAAGAGGGGGGGTAGCCTGACCAGCAGAGAGGAAGAGAGCACTAAAGGAGAGGGGGAAAGAGAGAGGCAGCAAGGGAGAGCAAGTGAGAGAGAAGGAAGAGAGGAGATAAGCCTGGACTACCTCTTCTCCTGACTCACTCTCTCTTGCCGCTTGTCCTCTCCCCTTTTTTCCTCGCTCCTGTTTTTCTATTCCTCTCTTCTCCTCTCACTTTCTGTTCTTCTCCTCTCCGCTCTCACTCGGTCCTCTAGGAGAGTGCTTTGGCTGGGGGCAGTCACACACGTCCGGTCCTATACGACTAACACAGCTCCCTCACTAACACACACACACACACACACACACACACACACAAAGGAAGCTCTGCTGAAGTCCATCAACCGCATGCACACACACATAAAACTGAGCGCAAAGTCCTCTGGGAAGTGTGCATATTTCTAATTTCCATTTCTTTCCACTGTCTTTCTTGTCCACACGCACGCACACGCGTGCGCGCACACACACACACACACACACGCGCACGCACACACACACACGCACGCACACACACGCACACGCGCGCACACACACACACACACACACACACACACACACACCTCGTTCTTTCTCTCTTGTCCCTTATCTCTTTGTGCTTTGTTCCTTCTACGTCGCTCTCCTGTCAGCGGCTTGCCTTGGTCCCCTCTCTCCTGCTCGTCCTCCTCTGCGCTCTGCAGGCAGGCAGATTGCGCTGGAGGCTGCTGGTTAATCTGGCTCAGCGCTGATAAAGAGATGGAGACGGAGCCGGCGAACGGACCCCCTCAGGGATGGGGGAGGGGGTGGCGATGTGTTGGAGGAGGCGAAGCTGGCTGCCGTGTGTGTGTGTGCGTGTGTCTGTTTTGTGTGTTATGTTATGTGTGTGAGCATGCGGTGTGTGTATTGTTCGAGGCGTGTGTACGTGCGGTGAGAAGAGATGAGGACAGGAGGAGGACTGGTAGAAGATACTGTAGGAGCTCTCAGGTGAGCCTCAAGCCCTCCATGGTGCAGGTTATCTCCAACAGACCACACAGATCTCATTCACACAGATCTCATTCCCCTCTCTCTCTCTCTCTCTCTCTCTCTCTCTCTCTCTCTCTCTCTCTCTCTCTCTCTCTCTCTCTCTCTCTCTCTCTCTCTCTCTCTCTCTCTCTCTCTCTCTCTCTCTCTCTCTCTCTCTCTCTCTCTCTCTCTCTCTCTCTCTCTCTCTCTCTCTCTCTCTCTCTCTCTCTCTCTCTCTCTCTCTCTCTCTCTCTCTCTCACCGCTCACTGCTTCTTTTTATTTTCTAACTTACAGTTTTTCTCCTTGTGGTTCAGAAGTCTGAAAGCTGTCTCAAGCACAGAGCAGGCCTACACTAGGGACACACACTCTCCCTCCCTCCCTCCCTC
>NW_027468837.1:22876663-22946663 GCF_046254945.1 Alosa pseudoharengus
AGAGAGATAGGAGAATTGGGGGGTTGGGGGGTTGATTTAGAGAGCCGTCAGGTATGTCTCAGTCCACCAACAGCCCATCAGTCAGGCTGATTTTCTCCACAGATCTGCAGGCTCTAATGCAGCATGTGTGTGTGTGCGCGCGCGCGCGCGCGCACGTGTGTGTGTGTGTGTGTGTGTGTGTGTGTGTGTGTGTGTGTGTGTGTGTGTGTGTGTGTGTGTGTAAGGGAGAGGTGAGAGTGAAGAAGAGAGAGAGCAAGGAAAGAACAGAAAGAGTGAAGGAGGGAGTGAAAGATTGAGAGAAACAGAAAGAGTGTGTGGTTGTGTGGATGAGTGAGAGAGTCTGTGTGTGGATGGCTGTGTGTGGGCATGTGTAAAATATTTATTATGCAACTTAATCTGCCTTTGTGTACGGTGTGTTTCTGTGTGCATGTTTGAGTGGTGCGTGTGCCTGTGGATGTGTGTGTACATGATTTTACGGCAGAAGTGTATTTGTGTGTGTGTGTGTGTGTGTGTGTGTGTGTGTGTGTGTGTACTGTATGTGTGTGTGTAGACATCATCTTTAGCCAGAGCTGTTGTGAAACAGACACCAGCAACACAGTACTGCAGACTCCAGCTAAACCACCCACTATTATCCCTGCCTTAGCATCGTCCTCTGCCCACTCTGCGTTCTGCTTTCAGAGCACTGGCCATCAGCTGTGCACCAGCACCAACACATCAATTTCCCAATGAGAGTCAATTATGGGTCAGCAACCCCTTCTCAGGTGCCCACCCCCCCCCCCACCTGCTCCTCACCTGTAAGTGAGAGCTAACAGGTGGCGGAGACGCGTACGAGCATAAGCGCCCAATTACCACGGTAACGGCGCTCTACTGTAAGACTCAGTCAGACGATGTGCATTAGCAGCCAATTAAGGCAGTAGGAGACATGATCCAGACAGCTAGTTAAGCTTCAGCATTCATACACACACACACACACACACATTAAAATGAACACTTAACACATACGAACATTAACACAGACAAACACACAGAAACACTCATGGACACAAGCACAAAAACACCAACACACACAGGCTGACAGCACAGTCACAAGCAGATGCATGCACATTGCACACACACACACACACACACACACACACTTGCACAAACTTAAAACACACACACACACACATGACACTTGGCTAAAAATATCAAAAGGTTATGGGGTCAGAGGGAATTATGGTAATTGGAGTCACAACAGGGTGGTTTCTTAGGACCCCCCTGCCCACCCCCAATAAAAAATCCTTCTCTATGGCAGTAATGTAATCAGACTGCTTATCTAAGCATCAACATCTACACAGGCTGCTTAGGAGATGATTAAACACCAAGTGGCACATGCACGCACACACACGCACACGTACACATGCACACGCACACGCACAAGTCACACACAACTCACAAACCCATTTACAAACACACAAATAAACTCAGACAGACACACACACCGCAAGCTCACACACACGAGACATAACGCACACACACACGCACACACACACACACACACACACACACACACACACACACACACACAACTCACAAACCCATTTACAAACACACAAATAAACTCAGACAGACACACACACCGCATGCTCACACACACGAGACATAACACACAACACAGACACACACACACACACACACACACAAGTCACACACAACTCACAAACCCATTTACAAACACACAAATAAACTCAGACAGACACACACACCGCATGCTCACACACACGAGACATAACACACAACACAGACACACACACACACACACACACACAGGAGGGTGGGGTGGGCAGGGGAGGGTGGTCAGGCTGTCTAGTGGAATCCTTCAGACAAGCCGTCCTTAGAGAATACACTGGCTCTCCTGAATTTAGCAGAGTGACCCTGTGCTCCAGCACACCTAAATGGAAATTAGGAGAGAGAGTGTGTGTGAGTCAGAGTGTGTGTGAGTGTGAGAGTGTGTGTGAGTGTGAGAGTGTGTGTGAGAGAGAGAGTGTGTGTAAAAGAAAGAGGGAAAGAGGGAAAACGACAGCACTGGAGACAGACTAGAAGAGTGTGGAAGAAAAGGAAGGCAGAGTGACCAAGAAGATAGAAGCTAAGAGATGACGAGAGAGACAGGAAGAAAGAGAGATAGCCGGAATGAAAGAGAGAATGAGAACAAGGTGAAACGGTATGTGTGTGAGAGAGAGAGAAAAAGAAAGACAGAGTGGAGAGAGAAAGACAGAAAAAGAGAGCGAGAAAGAAAGACAGAGAGAGACAGAGAGAAAAGGAAGACAGTTTAAAAAGTAGTTTGACGTGTCTCCGACTAAACTGGATTTCACGCTGTGCCATCACATTGCGTCCCGTCACATAAAAGCACTTAGGCGACGCAGTGGCCCACAGTCCCACAGGCCAATGATAGGGGGCGCTCTCTCCAACTCCAGCACTGGACATAACAAAGCACAGGCCCCCTTCAGTCTCACTCAGTGTGATGGAAAGACTGGTCACAATGTCTTACTGTCACACACGCTGTTACTGGAATATGAGGGTACCGCGTATGACGCGTATAACATATACTCACTTAGAGACATCACCAACAGGCTAATACACAACCGATAAACATGATGCAAGCACCGTGACAAAACCAAACACACACACACACACACACCTCATGGTAATGTGACTCTGGTACGTCAGTTCCTCAGAATACAAGAGAGCACACAGGCACACACACACACACACACAAAAAGAGCAGGGCAGATAAAGTGTCATTATCCTGAAACATAGCCTTCACAGCACAGAACTCTCTATCTCTCTGTCTGTGTGTGTGTGTGTGTGTGTGTCATAACTCATAACTTGCATATAGCTCACATATACGAATATACATACTGCAAATATAAACTGCAAAATCTGATACCAATAATTTTACCACTGTGAGTATGTGTCTGTGTGTGTGTGTGTGTGTGTGTGTGTGTGTGTGAGTGTGTGAGAGAGAGTTCATATAGCTTGTATTTTTTATAGCCCACTCTCATAGCCCAAGAATGACAGGCAGACATAATTCAGCGATCCCAGAGCCATACAGTCTGCCCATGCAGTGGATTAACGACTCGCCAGGCCAGCCCTCTCCTCCCGAGAGGGGAAACAGCTGCGGAGGTGGCTGATAGGTCGATAAAATCATGTGACATTGATGGCGGTGTGGGCTGCCGTGTCCATCACTCACCACAGCCAAATCAATAGCAGTGGCACATGATTAGGGGATTTCACTGCCTTATCTGGTTCCTTACACAAACACACACACACACAGCCTTATGCCTCAACACACACAAATAGTAACACTGACCCATCCACCCACACACTGCACACAAACACCTGCACACCCAGATACTTCCTCACCCTTGCAGAAATACTGACCCTACACGCGGACACACACATCCCCACACACTCCATCTATCTATCTATCTATCTATCTATCACAAATTATATATACTCAGTTCTCTTCACCAAAAATTCAAAATTACATTTATCCATTTAATTTTCACTTACCCATACACATGTCTAACGATTCAAAAGGCACGCACACACACACACACACCACAAACCCCAACTCCATCATTGGGGGTCATCCCCATCTCTCAGGTCACATGCAATTCAGAGCTCCAGACTCTCATCTGGAGCAGCTCCCCAGACCGCCCTTCCAACACACACGCGCACACACACACACGCACGCACACATGCACGCACGCACACATGCACACGCACACACACACGCACACACACACACACAAAACATAGACACTCATCTGCAAAGGCATGAGAGGATGCCAGAGAGCCCATCCTCGACAGCATAAACACACACACACACACACACACACACATACACACACACAGCTGCATGGAAACACATTATGTAAATGGTGCTAATCAGGCTTAACCAAACTGCCCAGTGCACAGCTGGCTTGCACACTTATGCAAATAGAAAGTGAATCAGAAAACTCATCGTCCCACACTCGTTTATTCAGAGAGAGGGATGAGGGCAGAGAGACGGAGAGAAGCAGAACAACAGGGGACATGAAAGAAAAGTGTGTGTGTGTGTGTTGGTGCAGTTGAGTGAGAAGCAAAGACAGAGAGTGTGTGAGAGAGGGAAGAGTGTGTGAGAGAGGGAAAAGAGATACAAAGAGAAAGGGATAATGAAAAGAGAGAGATGAGTTGGCGGTGATGACAAATCTGAAGCACCACAAGCTATGGGCGGTTCAGCTAACGCGGTCACACTTTGTCAGTATCAGGCCTAGAGTGCGTGTGTGTGTGTGTGTCTGTGTGTGGGGGCACAATTTATTAATAGGGAACAAGACAACTGTGTGTAAATGTACAACAACAGATGAAACAAGAAGTCCAAACAAGAAGAACTTACATGCACGCGAGCAACACATACTGACAGGTACGCCGTATACACTGATGTGGGAGTCTGAAGACAAATGGAAACTTTTCTGTGCTGTAATTGACTTTGAACAGGCACATTTGCTAAATACGAAGTAAATAAAACATGCCCTGATCTAACTTTAAACCACGCTCCAAGTAACACTTCACAACACTCGTCCGCACTCTCTCTCAAGAGCACAAATGCACACACTCGGTGGATTCTTAACTGCGTGCCCACACACAGCCAACGTGCACACACACACACACACACACACACACACACAGAGGGCAACTGTCATCTAATGTTTGCCTCAGTGTGAATTCAGCCACTAAAAGCATCTGACTCTCCACTTACGGCAGTGCTGTTGCCAAAAGTCATGACACATCACCCCCCCACACACACACACACACACACACACACACACACATTCATTAAAACACAGCAATTGTCAGTTTGCTTAAGGGTAGCACAAGCGTGTGGACCTTTAAAACACCCTTGCTGTAGTCTAAATGCCCCACCGGGTGGTGACTGAGTGGGGCTGGGGGCAAACGTTAAGGTGCACTGGGGCTCATTACAAGAGAGAACAGAGCTGTGCAATGTTAGTGTTGCCCCACAGAGCAGCAGACTACAGACTGGACAGGGCTGGTCATTATGACCCTAATGTGCAGAGGAGAGCTCAATTAGGGAGTTACAGAGTCACAGCTGTCCTGGAGAGTAGCAGGGGGCAGAGAGAAAGAATGAAAAGAGGGAGAGAGGGAGAGAGAGAGAGAGAGAGAGAGAGAGAGAGAGAAAGAGAGAGAGAAATGGGAGGGAGGGAGTGAGGATGCGGTGAAGCAAAATTATTGCCAAGAGAGGGACCAAGCAGGGACAAGAGAGCCACATATTCTCCCTAGTGAAAAAGCTTTAATGCAAATTTCTGTTGTTGAACACCAAAGTGTTTTATTTACTGCTCTTCTAATCAATGAACCCCAACCATCAGCCTAAACATGCCTTCATTGCTCAAATTCAAACCACACATCTTCTACTCCAATGCCCGAATCACTCCCCTAAGGCTCACCGATTGGTCCAGATAAAACCACACTTGACCAATCAGTTTTCCCCGAGACTATTTTTGCTTGGCCGGCCGAGGCTGTGGGCTTCGGGCTGGCAGAGTGAGACGACGCCCCAGCTGCCCCGTCTGTCGGGATCAGGAGCCGGCTGGCCAGTTTGATTAGGAGCCGATTCATTTGTCCTCCTTTCCTCTCTCTTCCTCTTTTCCCCTCTCTCTTCCCCACATCTCATCATCTGTCCAAAGCCCAGGCACCAGGACCAAACATGCTGCTAGTCATGACAACTGACCAACAGTGATGGACGTGTCTCTCTGTGTGTGTGTGTGTGTGTGTGTGTGTGTGTGTGTGTGTGTGTGTGTGTATATGTGTATGTGTGTTTGTGTGTTATTCCCAAATACCAAATATCACCATCTATGTTCATGAGTTAGTGGAACACACTGACAAAGCATACCAGTCTACACGATCGCTTGAGGTTACCAAAACAGTCTGTCTCTCTGTCTGCTAGATTCCTGAGGCTTCTCGTGCTGAACACCTACCTGGATATGTAGGGAGGCCTAGTAGTTAACCAACACACACACACACACACACACACACACACACACACACACACACACACACACACACACACACAGCCCTACAGCCTGCTTTAGCACTGCAGTGCAAGACCCAGAAGTGGTGTTACCTAACTAAGTGCAGCTCCAATCTGGGAAACAGAGCCTGGGACATATGGCAGCACTCTCCACTAGCAGTGCAGCATGATGGGGCTTCAAGGGGAACGAGCAGCACACGCGCACACACACACACACACACACACACACACACATGCACACGCTTGTAGATAAACTCACATGAACACACACAGATAAACTCACATGAACACACACACGTTAGCATATACACACACAAACACACACAGAGATAAACCCACATGAACACACACACACACATTATCACATACACACAGACACATTAGCACACTAAAACAATCACACACACACAAAGAGAAAGACATATTTGCACGTCAACAGACCCCCCCCCCCCCCTCACACACACACACACACACACACACACACACACATACACACACACCATCTCCACTGGGAACATTTTGGGAAGAGAAAGAAAAAGAATAGGAGACTTGAAGGAGACAGACAGCTTGTGAGTGTATGAGACAGCAAAAGATCTGAGTGGGTCTGAGAAGAGAAAAGAGAGAGAGACAGAACACTGTCAGAGAACATGAGACGTCAGACACTGAGACAGCGCTGGGGAAACACTGAGCATCTCAGAGAGGCAGACAAGAAGACAAACCAAGAATAAGAGAGAACACACACACACACACACACACACACACACACACACACACACACACACACACACACACACACAGAGAGAGAGGCTTAGACAGCAGCTTTGCACTCTGCTTCTGTTCCCCACTCCTCAAGTCTGCCACAGTGTAACAAAAGCCACGGAGGACTTAGGAAACTCGTTTCAAGTTGCGTCCGGATCAATGGGCTAACTTAAATGTCGCGGCGGCGCCCTCCGCACACGACTGCCTGGCTTCCTGCCCTCTTCCTACGCCACCGCACACAATCAATGGCCTTGCCTGCAGCAGTAAAAGGCCCACTGGGACTTGTCTGAGTGGGCTGAATATGGCTCTTTTATGGCAGGACAATGGTCACAATGTCATCTAGGGATATTGGCTTTCTTTACGGTAGGATGAAGATAAATTAAGAGGAATTAAAATAAGAGGAAACAAACACACACAAGCATGCTGCGCACAAACAAAAAACGATCGTTCTCCATCTTGCTCACACACACACACACACACACACAGAGTGCTCAAAGCACAGCACTGGACATGCAGCAGCGATGATCTCCCGTAAATGAGTGTGGTCATTGCAGGCATTAAGCTCTACTCCCACACAGGCCTGTAATCTGATCAATGTTTTCAAATGAAAAATGACTGTTTCACAAACTCCTCTTCACTATCGGAACTCCCCCTATTACCGTCGGTCCCGTATTTCCGCCGTCTTGCGTGTATGTGTCACTTAATATCCATTTCTATACAAACCAAGACGGCAGATTCCTAAAGAAATCGCTTAAGTACCCACACCATACAGTAGGTGTATCTAAATTAGCTATGTACCAAAAATGACATTTTACCGTAACTCGAAGAGCTGTATTGTAAACAGTGTTGTAAGGCTGCGTGTACACATCCGCTTGGAGCTCCAGTGGAATTTTAATTTCATGACGAGAATTCTCGGTCTAACCGTTCATGTGCCGTTGAAACGGCGTAAATAGGCGACCCATCAGGCCAGCACTATAACTCCGAGCGTGGTAAACAAAATCGGATATTTCAGGCAGTAAATGCTCCCATTAAGAACTAAACCAGATTTCGTTCAAAACTACACAAAATGTTATTTTAAAGTGTTCAAAAACATCGTTGTTTTAGAATTTCCAAACAAAAGTGGTGATAATTGGGGGTGTTACGATACACTGCCCACACCACTCCTGCAGCTGCTGAAAAACATAAACACAGGAACTAAACACCTCTCTCTCACACTCACACACACACACACTCACTCACTCACTCACACAGATACAGACACACACACTTCTATTTCTTAACATGGACAACACTCTTATATACAGCACACACACACATACAGCAGTAAAAGTTTTGGCAGTGAAAATGATTGTAGAACCAAAAGTGCTGATTACTCGACTTGAAAGCTGAAGAGGCGTGACTGCAGACCAAGATGATTAAACTGACACCAAAAAAAAAAAAAAAAAAGTGTGTGACACTGCCAAATCTGCACCAGACTCCTGCCAGAGCTGGGCCAGAGCTGTGCCGGCGGCAGCTGTCGTGTGGCAGAGGGGATGTGCCGTGCAGCGAGACAGGCGCTGCCAAAAGTGGGGGCTGTTTGTTTTTACCCTCTGACAGCACAGCTGGTGTAATCTGCCCCGTCCCTGTCAAGAGTGTCAACTGAGCCGAGATCTGAGCATACTAATCTGACAAGAAAAGCAACAACAACAACAAACAAATAAACAAACAAACAAACAAACAAAAACACAAACTAACGGTGCTCTTCTCTCCCAGGGGTGACTTCACCTGAGAGCAAGAGCACACAGCAGAGGAAGTCAGACCTGGGTGGGACCCGTGCCGGAGGCAGTTCTGCGTTTGGGCAACTGAAGAACACGCTTTCACCCCCCCCCTCCCCCTCCCCCCTCCCCCCGAGGGCCCCTGACGGTTGGAGCCATCTTCAGGAGGTGCCGGATGCCTCCAATGCCTTCTGTCAGGGGTGGGGTGTCTTCACAAGCCCAAAATAACCCCAAAATCACACTCTGACTACAGAGTGCCTGCGTCAGCATGCTTAGGAGAGGTACAGGACACTTGGTCCTGTCCGGTAGACCCAGTGAGCGTGTGCGACAGGTTATGTGTGATGTGTTAAATAGGGGAAGTTACAACATGTTCCAGTGTGTGTGTGCGTGTGTAAATGTGTGTGTGTGTATGGGTATGTGTATGTCCCTATTTGGCTAAAAATGTGTCAGCCAAATGTAAGGTCTGTGTATGTGTGTATGTACAGTATGCATGGATTTTTTGAACACCCCTCTTTTCTCCCCTCTTCAGCTCAGGCCTGCAGGAGAGGAGCGGATGGCTGTGCGTAAGGGAATCTCACCCTGCGTTTACACGTACAGTTGAGTCGAGCTACAGTCATTGCTCAACAAGACCATTTAATCAAACTACTGTCCTTGTCCCAGTAAACAAGCACAGGAAGGGAATTGTTTCATTGTCTGAAGTATGTCCAACTCTGTTACCATATTCCCCCTTTCAGATTGCTGGTATTGGACTTTCTCACAGACCAAAACAATGGACAATCAATTTAGCTGGGGCAAACTGGTACAAGGTCAAACAGTGAATTTGAACAACTTAACATTTGCACGCTATTCCTTGTGGTTCTGGTGTTATCCGAAGGCAGGCGGCAGCGCTATTCCTGTTACTTTCTGGACAAAGCCTGAGGAGAGAATTGTGGAACATGAGCAAAGTGCCCGGGTCAGTTTGGGTCTAATAATTGAACGTATACATGCAGGAATAATTTGACTACCAACCGCATTTTTAGGTGTGATAGTCCAACTTTGAGAAAATAAATTTAGTACGATTTCAGTTGGACTAAACATGTTTTTTAAAAAGTCGGACAGAAAAAAAAAGAAATTTCTTTAACATCATGCAAATGATGACTCTTGATCAGACATCACACACAGGTCAGGAGGAGGACAGGGGAGGGGAGAGGGTGAAGGAGGACCGGGGAAAAAGAGGGGATGACAAGACCATTGAGAGGAGGAGATAAGTGAGACAGAAAGAGACGGGGAGAGTACAAAGGACTGGAGGAGACGAGGCAAGGGCGAAGCGAGGGACAAAGAGGCTGACTTGGAATGAGGGACTCGGAGAGCGGAGGAGAGGAAAGCCCTCTGTTACGCAACAGTGATTCGCCTCAAGCTCCGAGCACGCAAGTACCACTCTCTCTCCCTCTTTCCATCTCTCTCTCTTCATCTCTCTGTCTCACTCACTACCCCTCTTTTTCCCTCTGCATCTCTCCCTCTCCTATGCTCAAACTATCCCTCTCTCCCTCCCTCCCTCCTTCACCCACTGTCCAACTCTCCCTCCCTCACACTATCACATTATCTCTCCATCTTCCTCTCTCCACCTCTCCCTGTCTGTCCATTCTTCTTTCACTCACCATCTCTCTCTCTCACACACACACACACACACACTCACCAGCCTACTCTCTTTCTCTTTCTTTGTCTCTCCCTCTTTCCCTGCAGCTATTCCTCTAATTTGCCACGCACATCCTATTCTCCCTCTCTACCCTCATACACACACACACACACACACACACACACACACACACACACTCTCTCTTCATATCCTCTCTTTCTCTCTCTCTCCCTCGCTCAACTGCTCTCACTCATTTTTTCTCGTGCCGGAGTATATGGGCAAAGGTGGGAATGACCTTGTATTACCCTTCAACATCTCCTCTCTGTTCCTCTGTCCCTTCCTCTGTGTGTGTGTGTGTGTGTGTGTGTACACAATCTGTGGTCATGTCTGTGTGCTCCTTTGAGCATGTGTTGCCAAAACCATGTGTGTATTTGCGATGCTATGTTGGGGACTGTGCTCCGTGTGTGTGTGTGTGTGTGTGTGTGTGTGTGTGTGTGTGTGTGTGTTCCATGGCTGTGTGTAATCAGGTGAGGGGAGCTGGAATGGAGTGCCTGAGGGGGAGACAGACCCCATCCTGACCACACGCACACACACAAACCATCACAGCATCCCCACACACACATCTTTTTCAGACCACTGACAGCCGCAATGCACACCACAACATAGACACTGCTAACAACACAACATACACACACTGCTAAGAACACAACACACACACACCATCACAGGACCCCCCACCCTACATCTTATCCAGACCACTGGCAGCTTCACCGCATCGCTAACATGACGTCACTTCCACTTCTCTCTCTGGCCATCTCTCTCCTTTCTTAAAGGCACACTATGCAGTTTTTTTAGCTTAATGTGCAAGTTTTTTAGCTTAATTTACCTTAATTTAACAGCTTCAGAGTCATTGGAATGGTTATATGACTTTTTTCGGGTTGAATGGTGGCCATCTCGCTTCCCACTAGCGCCTGTGAGCAGAAAAACCACCCTTGCGGGCCGACGGCCTCAGTGTCAGGAAGTATAACGAGTGTAACGAATTGCTTTACTGCATTAAAATACACATACACGCCAGGCACCGGCTAGAAAAAGGTAGCGATGGAGTTTCTCAGACATTAGTCATGACCGAGGCAGCGAAAAAGAAGCAAAAACCAAGAAAACAGTAAGGAATATGTTAATACTGCATAGTTTACCTTTAATATTTCTCCATCCACAATTTCTCCCTCTCCCACTCTCCTTCCACCCCTTAATCCCTCTCTTTTCTAATATTCCTCCATTCCCATTTCCTCTTCTCATCTCTATCTCTAATCCCCCCCCCCCCCCCCCCCCCCCCCCTGCAGTAGGTCTTGTGAGGACAGTGGAGGCCAGCTGACCCTGTGGCCCGTGGGCAGCATACTGGCCAGGCTAAGTCTAATCTCCACTGCTCCACTGCAGGGACGTTTGCAAACAGTTTTCTGTATGCCTTGAGTTCTCCGCAAATGTTTGCAAACCCTTTCAAAATAGTTTGAGGAGGTCGTTCTCTGTGGAGTTGGACGTGAGCGGAACGAAGGGTCACCGTTAAAGGGCCCTTCTGTAAGTCCAGTCATTTCTTTGCCGATTTCTCACTTTTGTTGTTGCATTTTTCTCTACAGAGCTCGCGCTACAGCTTTGGGCTGCGTATTTCACAACCGTCTTCTTGCTCTTTTTGCTGGCTCTAAAAAATGAAACCATCTAATAGCTAGCTGGCATGGCTAATCAGTGCTTGAGGGGGGGATGTGTATGTCCAGAGAATATTAAGCATTTGCGTTTCTCACTCATTCTCGCTTCTCACGGGACTTCCTGATTCAGACACTGCCGGAATGCTAGTGCAGATCTTGCAAGGCTGGTTTTCTGCTAGGAGACAGTGGAGGAAGCTGGGAAACTCTTTGACAAGGGGAGCTTCTTTGGCTTTCTCTTCATCAGAATGAGTAGGCTTAAGCAATTGACTCCACACAACTCAGAAGTTCTTGAGCCAATCAGAACATACCCCCCCCCCCCTCTCGGATTTGCATGAATCATGTAAGCGACCCAATTTGTCATCAAAAAGGTTAAGTTTGCATCCCAGCTTTGACTAGTGCTTCCTATTTCTGAAGACATGTTTATAGTCCAAGGGCTAAAGGTTGCAGGGGTAAGGAGTAAGGTTTGTTTGTTTGTTTGTTTGTTTGTTTGTCCGTGTGTGTGTGTGTGTGTGTGTGTGTGTGTGTGTGTGTGTGTGTGTGCGTGCGTGCCTGTGCGGGTGATGGTGAAGGATTTCACCGTCTTTGCACATTGATGTGTCAGTCTTGCTGAGGGATGTTGGGATGTGTCAAAAGGTCACAGCGGGGTCAAGCTCTAACCCTAGCCATGTTCACACTGACTAACATGACTAACACACTGCACAGCTCTCTGGTTACTTACCCTCCCACCTATCATCATCACTCTCACACACACACACACACACACACACACACACACACACACACACACACACACACACACACACACACACACACACACACAATGACACATCAACCCACACAAACACAAACAGCCCGCCGGTTGCCAGGCCTGGGGCTATATTGTAAAGGCCGTGTGGCTAGGGGCATCTGCACGGGTGGTCCAATGGTGGAGTGCTAGAGGCCAGGACCCTGTGGGTTTCTATGACATCCACACACACACACACACACACACACGGTCTAACTAGAGTGCGCCAGAAGCCAGGACCCGATGGGTTTTTATGAGAAACACACACACAAACTAAAAATAAGCAGAAGAGAGTGGGACTGGGACAGTAGAAGGAATTGAGGGGGTGAGAGACAAACAGGAAGATGAGAGAGGAGATAGTAGAGGGGGAGAACGATGAAGAGAGAGCTGAGAGGGAGGAAGAGAGCTGAGAGGGAGGAAGAGAGAGAGAGAGAGAGGGAGGGAGAGAGAGGGAGAGAGAGAGAGAGAGAGAGAGAGAGAGAGCTGAGAGGGGTGGTAGCTAAGGGATTCCACAGGGTAAATGGACATTGGGAACGACAGATAGAGAACAAAAAAGAAAGAGAGCTGAGAGGGAGGAAGAGAGCTGAGAGGGAGGAAGAGAGAGAGAGAGAGAGGGAGGGAGAGAGAGGGAGAGAGAGAGAGAGAGAGAGAGAGAGCTGAGAGGGGTGGTAGCTAAGGGATTCCACAGGGTAAATGGACATTGGGAACGACAGATAGAGAACAAAAAAGAAAGAGAGCTGAGAGGGGGGGTTGCTAAGGGAGTCCACAGAATGGTAGATGGACATTTGGAACGACAGAGATAGAGAACAAAAGAGAGAGAGAGAGAGAGAGAGAGAGAGCGAGCGAGGGAGAGGAAGTGGATGAGTATGACTGCATGTGCTTGGAGGAGTGAGGGAACAGGAGCGGGAATGCGAGATCGTTAAACGAGTGGAGTTTGGCAGAGTTTGGTTACGCAAGGCCACCTATGACGAGCACACTGCCACACTGGATCCAGCCTCACACCCCCAGAGGCCTAATGGCCATTACTAACACAGCCACACACAGGAGAGAGAGAGAGAGAGAGAGAGAGAGAGGACTGTTCACAAGAGCAAGTAGAGCAGAAGAAGAGTCTACCTCCTCAATTTGAGTGAAAAAGAAAGGAAGAGAGAGAGAAAGAAAGAAAGACAGACGGAGAGAGAGCGAAACAGAGATAAATACAAAGAAATGAGAAATGAGAGAGTTTAACTTCCTAATCGGCCGGAAACATTAACATGCTAATTTAATTAGGCTACACCAAATCGGCCCACACCAAATGATCTGTGGAGAGTAAACGCCTTGGCTTCTACAGCCCTCGCCCCTCACCCCCGCAGAAAGTATGGAAGCAGATGATGAAACACTGTGAGTTATTAGCTAGTTAGCCGCAGAAGTGCTGCAGCAGCGCAGAGGAAGGGGGGTGGGGGGGGGGGATGCACAAACGTCAAAATGGGATTAGTGAGCGTGAAACAGAGCAGGCAACGCGAGCCTCATTATCCAATCATCTGCCACTCTCACCGCATCCGCTGCATCAGACGACATCCGTCTGTACGTCTCCCCGTCAAGACAAATCAGCGGACAAAAGGTGCGGACTGCACTGCTAATCCAGCCCACGGTGTTGCAACTTGCAACTCTTATTGCTGTCTGTTCTGATTTTCTCTTATTGCTGTCTGTTCTGATTTTCTCTTATTGCTGTCTGTCTGTCTGTCTGTCTGTTCGGCTCAAAAAATCTTCATTATTCAAACACAGTACTGGCTCTGCAAACCAAAAAAACTCTGCAAAACAAGTCCAGCCAATCTTGGTTGATCATACCCATTTTTGGCTGATGAGCCCAAATATCTGCAAACCTTTTCGGCAAAATAGCCCACTCTTCCTTTAGTGTGTCTGTGGTGATAAGGCAGGACAGCCCTGAATTATCCTGTTATGTGCTTCATCACTCTGGCTGGGTGGAACAGATGTTAGGGAGTGATGCATTTTGGGGGAAAAAAGGCACATCACTTGCAATGGATGAGCTCATTAAAAGCCGGCTGTGCTAAGCAAGGAGGTGGCATACAAAGTAGAAACTACAGTTGCCAAAGAAACAGCTACATTAAAATATGTGTGTGTGTGTGTGTGTGTGTGTGTGTGTGTGTGTGTGTTTGTATATGTGAGAAAATATGCAAGTGCGTGTGTAAGACCAAGAAGAGCAACTAAGAATTATGGGTCTTGTGTGATTGTGTCTGTTAGCAACAGCAGATGTGCGGACATCTGCATTTGTTTGTAGGCATATGATGCATTCATGTGTGTACTTCTGAGCCTGTGTGTTGTATGAATGTATGAATAACATGCATACACATGTGTGTGCAAGTGTGCTGTGTGTCTAACTCCATATCAGTCCCGGGTGGAGGCTGGTCCCTCCTCCAGTGAGTGGTGTGTGTGTGTGTGTGCGCGCTGTGATGCTGCCGGCAGCCGTGTGATTGACAGGAGGTGACCTGACAGGCCTGTCTCTGCAGTGGATGCTGTGGTCGCCTCGACACCAGCATGGCCAGCAGCCCAGCGGCCACCAGCTCACAGGCTGAAGCAAGACACACACACACACACACTAACGCACGCACACACACTAACACACGCACACACACTAACACACGCACACACACACACTATCACACTCCATAAAGAGAAGAGCTTTTGATGGTTGCAAGGCAGCTATATTCCGGGTACAAGTGTATGTTTGCATGTAAGTGCATGTGTACAGTATGTGAGTGTGCATGTGTGTGACTGCAGAGACGTAATGGAGAAGACTGATTTCTACTATGAGACTTTAACTGCTATTCTACTGCCATCTACTGGTGAAAAGGCCAGGTTGCAAGTATGGTCAATCTTGATCACATTTTGAGTGGGAGTTTGATGTCAACCCTTTGGCTGCCCACCTGTAAAACACTCTTCAAAACTCCATTGTTATCATTATTGTTTATGGTCAGGTATTGCTGTTATGAACTTGTCCTACGTATTCCCCACACCTGTGACAGTTGTGACTACAGCATTTGTAGCACTTTGGCGCCGCCTTGTGGTGCATAAAGAAACAACAACCACTTCAGGGGCTTGGCCACGCTAGATTTCCTTCTCCTAAATATTAAATGAGCATAATTAGAGAGCTCATCTATCAGAGAGGTCTGGCCGTTCCCGGAGCCGCTGAGAGCCATCTCAGACAGAAGGCTGAACTCTGGCTCCATGGCTATTACCACTCAGATGAGCTGAAATCAATAAGACGGGTGTGTGTGGGGAGGGGGGGGGATGCTACACACAATGGGTGACTGGCATGAAATTTAGGTCATTTGTCCTGATGTGGTCCAAATGTATCTTTAAGGGCATTTGAAGGGTGAGTATCAATTTAAGTGGCATTTATGGGTGACCAGTTCTACAAGCAGGTGAGCCTAAAAGTTCTAAGATTCCAATCGAATACCCAATGGCTTGGGCTCCTCCAAAAAAAGCTTTCTGGAAACTACAATGAAGTTCTTAGACTGACTGACCAACCAGCACAGTGGGGTGACTTTAGTGCTTTTTGGTGCAACACACTAGCTTGAAAACTCAGATCCAGCACTGATCAACATGGAGACCCCTTCCCAGAGAGCCAGAACCATGTAAATGACATCACATACTTTTACAGACTGCATTAGCTCTGACCCACTAGATTAGTATATATGTATTAGTAATATGAATTAGTGAAACACACTCAGCTCACAGTGAACACACAGTGAAGTGAAGCACACACTAATCCCGGCGCAGTTAGCTGCCTGCAACAACAGCGGTGCTCGGGGAGCAGTGAGGGGTTAGGTGCCTTGCTCAAGGGCACTTCAGCCGTGCCTACTGGTCGAACCGGCAAACCTTCGGTTACAAGTCCGAAGCGCTAACCAGTAGGCCACGGCTGCCCCCCAATCCCGGGTTAGATTACAACTAGCTCAGATTATTATCCATATTACTTTTGACATCTAGCTGTTTCTTTGTGTTGATCTTTTTAAGGGTGACTTTTGTGTGTGGCTCTTCTGCATGGAAGTGGAAAGTGTATGGGCCGTGCTGTGGAGCTGACCACAGACAGGGAGCCCTACAGAAGTGAGTCAGTCCGCTACCAAGTGAGTGCTAGCCTAGTGAGCGCTAGCCAGCTGAGGCTGGGGGACTCGTTTAATTAAGAGAGAGTGCTCTGCTCTTGTGAGACCAACCTGAAGCCGTGCCAAAGTGTGTGTGTGTGTGTGTGTGTTACTGTAGGCAATTGAGATCCGCACAGATACAGGCACGCGAGGAACTTTCCACTGTAACAACATCCGTCCACTCCAGTAATTATTCCTATTTGGAAAAGACAAAAAAAAAGTAAATTCCAACTTCCAAAACTGGTTTTCATTCACTCTAATTACTGGTCTAGGGAATCAAGGCAAACAAAGCAATACGTATTTGGTATCGCCATTGACGCAAGATCTGGTAGTTAAATAACTGTCTGAAGAGGTCAGTGCGTGTTAATTTAAACGTAACACAATCCTCTGTGATGTTACTGAGTGCTCCTCTGTTACCTTCATCCGGTATCAGGCTTTATCTCCATCTGGTAACATGCAGACCCGTATGAACACAGCAGTCTCATCCTAAAGCTAGAGACCACCAGTGGGAGGCCTGGATTTTCAGAGGACCCTGCCGCCGCCACCACCTGTTGAGTAGTGATTTCTGAAATGGATGGTTACAGTAGGTAGGCCTGTGTGCCTCATTACTTTGCAAACACAAAACGAAGCTAAGAAAAGATCTGCCATTGTTAAAAGTAGGTTACGAGCGGCCGGTAGAGTTACCTGCGCGGCTATATTGGACAGCAGCACTATTCTTCACTCTTGGGAGGCCAGAAGCCCAAAACACAGAGAGAGATAGAGAGAGAAAGAAAGAGAGAGAGAGAACGCTCTTTCCTGATATCCTGAAATAATGATGAAGGCGATCGGAAGTGTGTTCTGCCCCTGGCCTGATTTGCAGCTTTCATTACAGCGTAAGGGCCGACTGATTGTGATACAGTGGTCGATTAGAGTCAGCTGAGCCCACAGGGTTTCTACGGAGGTGCCGCAGGTCGTGTTTCGGGGAGAAATCCCACACCAACAAAGATTTATGAGAGTATCGCTAGCGACAACCGCAGGAACACGTTTACTGTGAATATAAATCAGCTATGCGGATACGGACAAATGACAGAAACACTAATGAATTACTCCTATTACAGTTTTGTGTCCAAAATTAGCAAACTAATCAGCTGCTAGCCACTTCCCACAACAGAACAGTTGTAATTTAATGAATGGTAGCTAGTTCACTTAATGATGTATTTGAGATAAACTGTTGAGCAGTTAAATAAATGAGCCTTGCAAAATTACATGATCATAAATAAGAAGAGTTAAGAGAAAAGTCCCTGTGATGACATCATTATATCTGGGTGGGGAGGCAGTGCCTGTGGTTCCAACTGCTCGCTACCAGGGCTGGCATGTAGACTTCTCTATCAAGTCCACAACATGGTACATAAGGTATTGAAGCGTCTCTACCTGTTGAGGGTCCTGGCTCGAACAAGCATGTCAGTTAATGACCTCCTGCTGATTCACTTTGCCCCTTATTAGGTCAGTGCTGGAGTATGGACATGTTCTTCTTGTTGGATGTCACAAAGGGCAGGAAGATGAGTTAGAGGGAGTGCAACGTAGAGCGCTTAAGATCATCTCCAGACAGGGCACTTGACCACTCCCCTACTTTCCATCTCTATAGGAGAGTAGAGGGGAAGCAGCAATCACCATGATGAGACCATCCCATCCACTACATCAGTGTTTCCCAAACTTTTTTTCTGGCGACCCACTTTTAAAAAATGACAGACCATCGCGACCCATTTCACTTCAAATCTACCCTGCAACCACCAATATTGTTTTAGGCCACAGGTTCTCCAACTTTTCTATGCCTCCCCCAACCATACATTGCTATAGGATCCCTTCTTTGAACACGGTTGTGTTGCATTTTGAGCACCATCAGCGTGAAAAGTTGGAAATGACTACTGAAAAGATAATGCGCATGCGAGAGTAGGGGAAATTCTCGCATGTTGCGCAGTCGTCATTCGTCAGCATAGTAAGCTGTTCCTGTATTTCTAAAAAAAAATGTTGTAGGCTACGTTGCGTTGCAGACAAATGGGTCCATAACACTGTGGACGTCACGTCAATTCCAATGTAAACAGCAAATAACTCAAGTCGTTATATTGTTGTATTATATTATATTGTATAGTCGTTATATCAGAACAAGAGGCGTTTGCGCAATAGCCGGAAGAATGCGCCTTTACTTTGGAGTTAGCGAGGTAGAAAACGAGAGGAATAGTGTTTAAAATGCCCATTTAAATTGTAGACTATAATGCACTGTTGTGCATTTTAAATCAGAAATAAGAATGTGAGGAGGTTGCTATTAACTTTAAAGATTGCATCTGCAATCGAAACTGTATGAAAATGTAATGGCCTTATGTCCGGTCTATGGATGTCTGCTTTAGTTGACAGCACGGTCACTAGATTTTAATCGGTAAAGTTGAGGAGCTGGTATCTATTAATGTTCGTTCAAATAGGCGGATTCATGTCCCTTGCAGTTTGCAACTGCGAGGTACATGGCAGGCGCCCCACAGAACTGTTTCATTTTGAGAGGTAGATATCCATGCTGGCACCCCCTCTGCGATGCGTTCGTCCCCCAGTTTCATGCGCCAGTTTCATGAGCTTTTATGACAAAACCGTGACTGTGGTAGTTAACAATCTACATCCTAATAGAAAACTGTTAGCTTTCCTGGTATCAAATGACAAATGGTATCAGTTAGGCCTATAACACAACATAAATTGTGCTGGCGACCCAAATAAAATCTCCTGCGACCACGACCCAGACTTTGGGAAACACTGCACTACATGACCTTCTCCCTCCAACCAGACCTCACTGTACTGGTAGGCAAACGAGAAACGGTGCTCTCTTTATACCCCCTGCCAGGACGTCTATTTGTGTACACATGCACCTCTGTATACATTAGATGTTTCCCTAATGCACGAAGAGTGTATTTCAGATTTGTTTCTGTGAAACTCTTTTTGAAATGAATGAATGAATGAATGAATGAATGAATGAATGAATGAATGAATGAATGAATGGGCCAACATTGTGTTGTCAAAGCTGTCACAGTTTCCAGTCCAGGCTGCGCACAATATTATAAAATGAACAGCCTGGTTGGCAAGTGGGATCAACCGGTGTATTTGTTACCTGACCATAAACTAAGGGTTAGGGTTAGGGTTGGTAGATAGTTTTTCTAACATTGTCAAAATGAACTTGACGATGTTACAAAAACTAGCTAGCGTTACCTACAAAAACCCACATTCAATTGCTTGAACTTAAAAGTGAAATTGTATTACTACTCAACATTATCACTCAATATGCACAAATATGCAATAAAACATTATTAAGGCTGAAAATACATCTGGAACATATAGCAGCATTTGGCAGTCCCCAAGCTTCAGTGAGCGCTAATGTTACTGCAGATACTGGGTCCTAGTGGCTCTCCTCTTTCATGGACAGCTGGTCAGCCAAGGTTCGCTGGGCAGAGGAAAACACAGCACGTGTCAGCCTGGTCTCTGAGTTGGCTTAATGAGGATAAACAAGATCCTCCATCCCACTCAGATACAGATACCTGACCAGGTGAACCTTCCACATACGAGCACAGACGTATACACACACTCAGAAATACCCACACTCACACACACACACACATACACACACGCAACACAGACACACACACCTGGCTGGTTTAAGAGTCAGAATATGGGATGTGCAGCGCTGGGGGAGCGCTGGGGGAAGGGGGTGGTTTAAGCAGATGAATCCCATACCCTCCTGTAAGCCGATCCCCAGCCCACCTGTGTAATGACCGTGCTCTCCACAGCCGACTGGCTGCCTGAGCTCTACGGGCCGGACGCACAGTGCGGTGACAAACGGCCGACTCCGCCACCCAACACCAGTGAGCGGAGAGAGAGAGAGCGGCGGTCAAAACAACAGCAGTCAAGCCATTGCTAACGAACTGCGGAAAACAATACCTCATTTCTACGCATAGTGAAGCAGGGACCGCAACACTGACATAGAGCTTAATGGATTACATGAGTTTGGGCTTAGAGAGACCCTCAAGAGATAGTGCTCAACCAGGCACCGTGAAGAACTCCACTCCTCTTTGCCTACAAACACTGTGGAGACACACGATCTACACTAGTCTGCTCTGGCCAACAGAGAATGGTCAAGGCCATTAGGTGTTATAAGGGTGGGCCAATTATGCCCCTTAAAAATGATAATTACATCCTCAAAAACCAGCAGAAATGTGCTAATCCAACCACAAACTCTGGGTTGCTTAACCCACTACAAAGACTGTGCATTTTTGCCCATATTTGTTCCAACCATTAAGTAAAAAAATATTCTTATATTCTTATAAGCTCAACTCTTCAGCCAGGTATGTGAGCTAATTAGTGGAATCACCTGTTTTGAATGCACAGGTAGAACCAATACATGGTAAGACTTACTTTCTGAAGCCTGAGGTGTGTTCAAATTTGCAAACATACTGTAGGCAAACGTTTGCGAACATTTGCAAACAGTTTTCCATTAGCCTTGAGTTTTTGGCGAACGTTTGCGAACAATTGCAAACAGTCTGAGGAGGTAGTTGTCCGCGAACATACAGTGGAACTGGACGTGAGTTTGACGAAGGCAACAATGCAATTACCGTTACAATGGAATGTGAACACCAAATCATTCAAATTTAACTGTTCAAAGAAAACATGTTCACCACGAACGTTCGCCACTGTTTGCCAAATCTGAACGCACCTCAGGTTTCACATCTCTGCTGTTTATGCATGGAATAGACCAATCTGATATTCTTAGTACAGAGTGGCTGAATATGGGAACGACCTGGTCCTGATTTGGGTCCACGCTCACATCCAGTCAATCTGCACTTATCAGGGGATTGACCTGCTCCACAGTCAAACTCCAATATAGGGAACAAAGCTAACATATCTCACACATACAGTACATGCAAAACTAAGAGGACACAGGTGTTTTTCAGGTGAGGTCAGGGGATGATGGGCAGGGCTGGGTGGCACCATTTTGAGAGTTCAACTTTTTCACGTACAACAAACCCAACTCATTTTAGTTTTTGCCCGTGAGACAGATCTGCCCTTCTTGTATTGTTTGGTGTACACATGTGCACACAGACACACAGTCACACAAACGTTCACTCAGACACACACACACTCGCACACGGTCCGACCTAGATGATGAAAATAAACCAGTGGGCTGCTAGTATGGGTTCAAAGCAGCCGGACAACTGACTGGGGGAAAGCAGCTCACTGCTATGTGGAGTCTCTTACTAGGGCAAAACTGCATGTCTCTTCGAGACAGTACAACAATATTGTCTCTAATTAATGCATGTAAAGGGCCGGTTTCCCGTCTGTGCACGGATGAGGTCCTAGGCCTCGACTGAAACAAAACTTCAATAAAAATCTCCATTGAAAAAGGCTTTTAGTCTAGTACGAGGCTAAATCCACAAGAGGGAAACTCGCTCTGCCTCCACAATATGAACTCTAACCTACACAAATACATTACCACATGCCAATCTAGGCAATCTAGGTTGGCATGTGTTTATATGTTCTGTGTTTCTATCAGTATACCAGTATGACAGCCTAATATCATTTGTGCTTTACACTACAACAAGTGGCCCTCGATCATCTTTAAAAACACTCACATAGACACAAAAACACGGACGCACGCCCACACACACAAACACACCAGTGTTTCCCCTACTATGTATTCAGCAGCAGCGCGGCGCCTCTGTTTTTAAGTTAAGCGTTGCCGCAAAATAAATCAAATGATCAGTACACGCAAGTGAACTGCGCAAACATCTGCCGTTTGTTCCTCTCCAGGTTTCCAACGTTAAAGGCACAAGGATTTCACAGGAAATCGCATTTGCTTGTGATAAATGTTCACATTTATTAGCAGAGGCTATTTTGTGCAAAAAAACATAGCCTAGACTACATTATATTTTAACCAATGACCAAATGAAACACACCAGCGAGGTAGCTCGCCCCTACCTTCAGAATTCCAAGAGAAATTCCACGCCGGGTTTGGTTTTTGTTTGTTCTATATATACAGTATAGTCAATGCTCTAAAACCCTGTGTGTGCTAATATAGTACATCTAAGGCATCTTTAAGTCTTAAGTGTGATTATTAGGGATGCACCCAACAGGGCATTGACCAATTTATAGATTTCCCACTACATGATATAACTAACAATAAAAACTAAGTAAACAAACAAATAGAACATATTGGTATCAGTTATTGACCAAATTGTATTTTTAAACGTCAGTATTGGCCCAGACTTTCACAATCATGAATCCCTAATATAAAATCGTAAGAGAATCATGATTTTTTTTATCCAGAATCGTGCAGCCCAACAAACAATTAAATCTCAAATATTCCAACCACACACACATGTACTCAAAACAGTGGTGTTTCAGTTCTGAACCAGTTTGCCATCAGGGTTGAACTCACATTTGGCCACATTACATTACACACACACACACACACACACACACACACACACACACACACACACACACACACACACTCCAAGTAGATCACACCTGCAAGTACACCTGGCCTGGCGTCAGCAGCAGGGCAGTTGTTGTTGTTGTTTTTCCAGAGATAGAACACCAGCTGAAAGCAGCTGTAACAGCAGAAACTCCACCACAAGTGTGTCACAGCGAGCGCTAATGTTGAAATTTTATCAACAGAAAACTGCTTAAAACAGCACATAAGGCAAAGAAGAAAAACACACAACTCTAGAAAAACTAGCGGTGTGCTCGCAGTCTCTGCACCTTCAGACTCTGAGCCAGATCTGTCAGAGTTTCCTGCTCCCTGAGAATGGCACTTTCCCCACCTCCTGCGCTCTCAGCTTACTCCTAAAAAGAGCCGTTTTCACGGCATCCACTCATACACTATCCTGATATCGAACCCACAGCAGCATAGGATGGGAAGGGGTCACCTCATTTGCTTTGGACAAAAGTGTCCTTGCGAACAAAGAACCATAAACATAAATATAGATCTCATAGTGTTTTGTATAAATATTTGATGTTTTGCTTTAACATAATCCACCAGATTCAGTTGTTAATAAAAAAATGTGGCACTACATTTCGCAGTGCGGGTCTGTGTCACAAGAAATTCATACCGACCGGATAAACTACCTCCCATCAACTCCACACACTTAAACCGCCAGGCGCTCTCTCTCCCTCTCTCTATTACCTTCCAAACCCCTCAACTCATTCCCCTTATTATCCTTTTGTTGTGCTGCCATCCCACCGTCCACTCCGGGGTCCATACTACTGACAGAGCTCAGGGGGATAGGAACCTGCTGTGGTTCATCACAAACAAACTGAAACACGTCACTCAGCCAGGACTCCTCATCACCATTTCAGGACTCACATTAGCTGAGGACAACTCAATTGCTTGGTTGGCGAGGAAGCCTTCAGTCATAGTCATTTGAAGGACAGGTATACACACAGATCATTCTTAACAGCAGGTAAAGCACTATGTAGTGTTGTAGTTCAGGTTCACCACAAGAAAATGTAAAAAAAGCTTTCACAGCAAGGCATTGCCAACAGTATTGTTGTGTTTACAAGGTTTTTAAATGCCTTTTAGGTAGACAGCTTACTAGCTTTAGATCAGAGTTCCCGTTCCCTCTCCAGGCCTAACCTGTGCTTCATAGCTCAGGTCCCAGCAGTATTGGCAGGTTCAGGTGTTTTAAGTACTTAAAGCGCCTTGTGAAGCTCCATTTGCTGCTTCACTGCTCAGCTTAACCTCGACTGCCCCGATGCCTCCCAGACACCGGCCTCTACCCCTTACCTGTACTTCATGCCCGTCCGGAAGGAGACGCACTCCTCCAGGGCCAGGCAGTTCATCTTGAGGAAGTCCTCCATGTTCTTGACCTGGGCGGCCAGGCGCTGCTCGCGGAGCCGCTGCTGTTCGGCCTGCTCGGCCAGGCGCGTCGCCGCGGTGGCCACGGGCGGCTGGTTGAGGCCCTGCTCCGAGTGGTAGCGGCTGATGCCGGAGCGGATGCTATCGCTGTAGGACATGGACAGCATCTTGCCCCCTCCTCCTGCACCGGCGCTGCCGCTGCTACTGCTGCTCTTGCGGATGCCGCTGCCGGGTCCCGGCGGTTTGGGGATCTGCAGGTTGTCGGAGGGGAGATGGCCGCCGATTGAATGGTGGCGGCCGATGGACGAGGAGCCACCGGCATAGCCACCCGCAAACATGACCGTGACGGACGACTACACACCACCACCACCACCTCGCTACTTTTACGCACACACTCTCTCTTTTTTCACGCACACACTAGTTTTTCCCTCCACACTCGGTTTCTCTCTGAATACACACACACTCCCCTTCTCTCCGCCACTCTCCCTCTCAACACACACTTCTCTGCAACTCTCTCCAGTTAACTCTCTCTCTCTCTCTCTCTCTCTCTCTCTCTCTCTCTCTCATGCATACATTCACTTACTCCTCCCTTCCCAGCCTCTGTTCTTCTCTCCCTCCCTCCCTCCCTCTTTCTCACCTCCTCTCTCTCTCCCCCCACCGAGTCCAAGCGAGATCGGCTCAGGCACGGGCAGACGCAGCCACGGGGATGGAGGGGGCAGGGGCAGGCTCAGGCAGGCAGGGCTATCTGGGGCTGGTCAGCACGGAGCTGGGAGCCAGTGGGGCACAGGAGGAGCCTTAAATAGCACCTGCCTTCAGGAGGGAGGGATGGAGGAGAGAAGGAGAGAGTGAAGGAGAAGGAGGCAAAAAGGGGGAGAGAGAGAGAGAGGGAAAGAGAGAGAGAGAAAGAGAGAGACTGCCCCAAAAGTAGGGAGCTGTGCAATTCTGTAACTAGATCCCTCTCTCTCTCTCTCCATTACATCTGTCTCTCTCTCTCTTTCTCTCTCCTTCATCTCTCTTTATTTGCATCTCTCTCTCCTTAAGTCTGCTCTCTGACTCTCTTCCACCGTCTCTGTCTCTCTCTCTCTCTCTTTCTGGGATCCAATGGCAGATGCACAGGTGTGCTAAGGTGAAGGAGAGGACAGGTTTTTAGAAGCCACCAGTCAACAGGTGGGGAATGGATAGGGGGGAGTGTGTGTATGTGTGTGTGTGTGTGTGTGTGTGTGTCTGTGTGCGTGTGTATGTAGAGGCGCAAACAGGCTATGCATGCAAGGTGTTTTATTTGGCATAACAACAGCAGAGGGGATTATGGATCCAGCCATGCACAGATCAACACACAGACACACACACATACCACACAAACACATACCACACAAACACACACACACGCACACACAGCACTTGGGTTAAAGAAGGGAAAAAAAGAAGAGGATCATTGACAGAAGAGGATCATTGAGAGGTTAGCTGGATGGAGGACATGGGGGGTGGCGGGGCTGATGGAAACAGAGCGATGCCCTGAGAAATCAGCCGGGTTCTGGCTGACACGCAATCAGACCAATGGCCACTTCAGCCATCCCCACTGCTGCTGACACACATACTCCACAAAAAAACAGACGCAGTGAGCCAATGCTGACACCTGCTGGACTACACTGGAACATGCTCAGGCAATATGAATGGCCGCTGCTATGATGTTTTGCCCCATGAGGAAACACTAGGTTTCTTGGTGAAAAAGAACCTTGATGGTGAAAAAGCCAACTGGACAGATACTTGTCTGCTGTTATACAATTAATTTAATACAAAATGGATTGCAAGCATTTCCTCTTCTTCAGATCTATATTGCCACAAGTGTCACATATTCGATTCCAAGCTGACACTGTTGTGCCCACAATCAAGACACTTAACGGCGAGCTGCTCCAGGGTGACTGGCCCCGGCAATTGGTATCTGTCAGTCGCTTTGGATAAAAGCGCCAGCTAAATGCTTAAATAAATATACAGTCACAATCTGTAACTAATAGAGTTAAGCTTCTCCGATGAGTTGATATGGATCTGGAAGGGATTGATAGCTGTTTGCATCTCAGACTTATTGTCTCTTTAAAAAAAAAAAAGCAGTATTATCACTGACGGGTGCCGTTTAGATTCAAAAACAGGCCCCATACCCTCCAGTTAATTCAGTTACCCTTACCTGACTAATCTCTAATTACGGTTGACATTAAAAAATAATAATAATAAAAAATTCCAAAGCACTTTTTGGTGTAGGAGAGGGAATATCAGCTTTGCACCTATTTTGGCACAAATGTTTTTGGGAAATGAATGCATCAGTGCATGATCTCCATAGTTGATGTAGGACACTAGCACACTTCTACTCCACTAACAGGAATCATGATCTGCCTTAATGGTACAAACATATTTCAAACGGGAAGTAGAACTACATCTAGGGGCCAGCAGATGTACTTTAAATGCACCATATTAACTTATACAGTATATAATGTGCCATATTAATGCATATGAAAGCACCATAGTAGATAATCTGATATCTAAAGGGAGACAAGAAAGCACTCTACAAGGAGACAATGTGTATAATATCTACCTTAAGGGTTGGAGGCAGTCAAACAATGTGATACACATGTCTATGGACAAGTCACTACCCTCGTAAATCCAGATCAATATAAATATAAAATCAAAATCCAGTATTAATTTGGATAATACATTGTTTACATTTACATTTAACTCCTAACATGCACTTAAACTACTTCACAACAATCTGTATTGTCACACTACTTTCTTTGAGACAGTTATCCTTACTAAATTGATGCCAATTTCAAAACTATGTTTAGTCCAACTGTAAAGGTAGACAATACAATGGTAGTGACAAAATGAACAGCCTATTTCTCTGTTGCATCAGCCCCAAACCTTCTCACTTGCTTCATAATCTATCCTGAGACACGTTAAGACATTATCTTAGGACATACTTCAGCACACACATTAACCTGTAACACAGCCCTTGTGCTATCACTAGGCTAATTGGTTGTTAGCTGTGCACATTTCATCCAATGTCCATTTAGTCTCAATTCTAATACCAATTAGGTGACGCATCCTCCTCTGCATCATTCAGCAATCTGCCCTTATTTATCTACACAGCCTCGCTCTGCGCTGACACTGGCTAAAAGCGGTCATCTGTTTCACGCGGCTAACCCGCTGCATTAGCGGTAAGCGGCAATGCTACTGCTTAGGCTGAAGGTTTGAAGGCTCCATCACAATGCCTGTATTGATCCCTTAAGGGTCCACAGAGTGAAGGTGAAGCCTCAGCACCACTCAGCTAAACTGTTGGACCGCCTGAGCATATTAGGTCCAGTGGAAACTGCTGGAAAGCTGAAAGCGCACACACACTGGTGTAAACTATTCACTTCCTACAGTACATTAAGAAACGGAGAAACTAAAAACTTGTCTAAAAACTCGTCTTCTCATCAAGGATTATGTCTTCTTGAATCTCCATCAGCATTGATGCCACCCAGATACTGTACATCTAGAGAACGAATAGATGATCATCAACATTGCAGGTCCTGATCTCATGGCAAACTTCATGTGATCTGGGTAAGGTCAAGTCCGGCAGACTCAGGGTGCAGCAAAGATGGGCAAGCAACCTCCATCATCACCAGCATACATCGGGAAAAGGGCCACTCGTCCAATAAGAACCAGCCCTAGGGTGGGTGCCAATTTCAGGGTGGGTAGGGTACGAGGCCCGCAAGCGTGCACCTCCATGCAAGAGCAATTCATGCCAAGCGAAAAAACAAACTAAAGGGAAAAAAAAAACCTCTGACCAATACAAATGCCTGCACACACACTTATACACCTACGCTCTCTCACACATACAGTACACACACACCCACACACAACAAACCCGTACCGGCCCACACAGATTTGCTTTTTAGCAAAACTCACCCGGTTTCTAGGAGGTCGGCTCATGTGCAAGGTTTTTCTGGTGGCCCTGTGCTCTTATAAATACAGTCATGCAGGCAGCCACACTCCCCTCCACCCAGACTGGGAGTGTCTTACTCTGATGCATCTAAACCAATTAGTGCACAGAGAGGAAGTGCTACACCCCCCCCCCCCACACACACACACACACACACAAACCCACACACCACCTAATACACACACAGTCCCTGGTCTATCCCTGCAACCCCGCCCTTGCCCTTGTCTACACCCCATCCCTATTGGAATCTATGGAGAAAATCCATTTATGGCGTTCCAAGGGTCTCAAGCTTGTTTTTTTTTCTTTCTTTTTTTTTTTTGCTAGCCACAGCAAATACTATCAGGCCTAAATTATTTAATGGAAGCTTTTTGGACTAAAAGCTTTTGATTGTTGTTCCACAGGAAAGGATACTAAGAGGCACTACAGGCAGTAATGATACCCATGTGAGAACATATAGATCCGTACACACTCCCTCTCACACACCTATACAAAGAAGCATACTATACACATTCTAACACACACACAGTTGCACATCAAGTGCAGACACATCATCTGAACCACTGAACACATTAATGACAATGACCTAAGCAGCTTCTTAACTCAACATTCAATGCAGACACACACATCAATGATTACGACTAACTAGAGCAGTGCTGTACAGTGTATGCTAAGTGAACTAATGGACATCTCCTACGTAGGACTAGTCCAGCACCTGATGTGAATTAGCCTTGTGAATCCCCTCTGTGGAAAATCTATGCCAGTTCCTCCTTAGTCGATAATGATTACAAAGGTTCCTCTGCCCATGACATAACCTCATGTAAGCTACATCGCTTGCATGCTCATCGGGAACCCATTAACACCAATTCACACAGACTGGGCCTGCATGACCACTCGGTGCTCAGTTTTCCATCTCCATCTGAAAGTCATAGATACAGTAAATCTCCAACCACACAAACACTGGCACCACCATCTCTCCTCTCTAGGGGGGGGGGGGGGGGGACACAGGGGTTCAGAGGATGAAATATTCATGTTTCCAGTCGATACCACTGCAACGGACAGCTGGACAGCCAATTGGAGTCACAGTCTAGGAGATGGCTCTTCTCTCAAGAACAATTAGTGCAGGAAGTTCAAGGAATCATTTGGAATGTCAAAGACCACTGTGGCCGAAAGCCACTGACAAGATATAAACAGCTTTTTCAATTTAGCACATATGTGAGAGTAATCCCTTCAAATATTGTTTATCCATCTACACTGGTGTGTTTGGGATGGACACAATGCCTTGCAATGAGATAAAAACAATCCCTTTGTGCAATTGAATGAGAACGTTTCAATTAAATTAAGCACTACAGAAACCACACCAATTTTTTTGGTGAAAAAGATGGTCAAAAGATTTGCATAGAGTCCATATTTGTTGAGCGAAAATGTCAGACGATTGAAAAATAAATATGATCTCACGTTGTGTCATCACTTTTACATACTGACGGAAAAACTTTTGTCATCAGTAGTAAACTCTGTACACAAGACCCTGGTGATACTTTGAGCAAAGTTTAATGTTGTATTAAGCCTTCTTAGTGTTTTAAAAATAGCGGAACAGTAGTACCCCTAGCACTCCTAAAAGGCCATTTGACCCAAAAACGACAATACGGTCAATCTTAGAAGTGGCGCTTCCATCCTAATTATGCTTCTAAATGAAAGTTTGACTCGGGTACATTCTCAAAAAGACCCTAGGTTGCATTTTGGCGAGAGGTACGCTTTTAAGCATGAGCAGTGGCACATGAACCAACAGCATGATAGGCTAAGGAGCACATTGTGGTTATGTGTCTGGTAGGGCAAATGTTTGTATTTGGAATTCATCAATGTGTGTACTACGTACTTAGATGAAAGGAAGGCGTTTACCATGTCCATCACCTTTCACATGTAAACAAGAAAGTGCGGGATAGACAGAGACAGGTGGAGGTGAAGACCATTACAATAACAGTTAGTCAGGTTTCAGAAAACTAATCCTGCAAATTACACCTCCCTACATCTTGAACAGAATGATGGAAAAACAGCAATGCTGCCTTTCCCCGATACTCATTCAAAGTAGTAATGTGTAGTACTAGTAGTGTGTGTGTGTGTGTGTGTGTGTGTGTGTGTGTGTGTGTGTGTGTGCGCGAGCATACGCTTCAGAAAAAGACTTTGTAAGTGTGTGAATATGTGTGCTGATCGATTGCTGATGATGTCGGCAGCCCTTGGACGTGGGGCTGACCGACGCTTTGAGCTTAAAAGGAGAGAAAAAATCTGCAGAGATGGCAGAGAAATCAAAATTCAATAGAGAACTCATTAGTGCCAGACACCCTGCTAGAGTAAGGCTTTTTACTGAGCCCATCAGCACTCCACAAATTCACAAATTTATCCGCCGCCATAAAGATATGATATCAGACGTCACTATGAGCCATAAGTAGGGACAGAGAAACAGAGAAAGTGTGTGTGTGTATATGAGAGAGAAAGAGAGATAGATGGATAGATAGAGAGAGCAAGCGAGCGAGAGAGAGAGAAAGTGAGTGAGTGAGTGAGTGAGTGAGTGAGTGAGTGAGTGAGTGAGTGTGTGTGTGTGTGTGTGTGGATGTGTTGTATATCTCCTAATACAAGAGTACAGAGAGGAAAGGGTGTGTATTGCCTCCTCAGAGTGTTTGAGGACCTTGACAGTGAACTCAAATCAAATGATACAAATTTTAAAATGGTCAGCTTTGTTTAGTTTATCTTTGCTTGCCATTTTTGAGGGCATCGCTGGTTCAGAATGTATAGATGAAGAGTCAGTTGCAGTTTGGACTGGGACAGAGACTCAGCGATGACACGGGAAGTAGAGAAGCTCCATGGCATTACTGATCCGAGCCGACTCAACATCAGTTAATTGTTCATACAGTGTGGGGAGGTGTCAGCTTCAGCAGTCATATGTTTGTTTGTTTGTTTGTTTGTTTGTTTGTTTGTGGTAGGTCTTTCAAGATGTAGCTCTACAAAGAACCACTAGTGTGTTAGCATTTGATTGAGACAATTGTTTGTTTGCAGTGGGTCATGAACATATAAGCCAGGGATGTGGTGCAGAAAACATATGACACAGCAGGTATATGGAATCATCCATGATGGCCCACACGGAGGCGCTGAAATCATTTTGGCTTGAATTGACCAAACTGGAATTACTAACATTGATAACTGCAGAGTGAAACAGCATTTATAAACTTACCATGAATCTAAAATGACCATACGTCCATACTTTTACAGGGTTTTGCAGGTGTCACTCAACACAGATAAGTGTTTTTTAGTTCACACACAGACACACACAGACACACACAGACACACACACACACACACACACACACACACACACACACACACACACACACACACACACACACACAGCAGGCAGAGAGCAGAAAGCAGAGCGGTACCTGTAGAACTGCAGTTGGCGTTTAGGACTCCCATAGCGCGCACTGCGGGCAGCAGGACGAAAGAGGGAGGAGGAAGAGAGAGAAAAAGTGTGGAAGGAAAGGAGAGAGAAAAGAGACCGATGGATGGAGAGAGAGACATACAAGGAGGAAGAAAGGGGAAAGCTCTGTGAGTAGAACGCACAACACATGAACAAACAGAGCAAAGATTGCACTCACAGAAAAGACTACATCTGTGTATAGTGTTTTCTATGCACGTTAATGTCTTTACGAGAGAGAGAAACATGGGAATCCATTAGTACCGCAGCAAACACACACACACAATATACACGCTATACACATACATGCATACAACAGATACATAAACACGCACACACATACATACACACTACACATACATACAATAAAAGGGTGTCTACAGGTATAAACAAGTAAAATTTAAGACTTTTTAAGACCTTTTAATACCACTTCTAAATCAAATTCAAGACCAAACATACGATGGAAATCAAAAGTGGAATTATACAGCACTCCTTCTGAGTAAACACACTGATGCCTGTTCAAAATGAATAGTACAGTAAAATGGCAATAATCGGTAAGTGGCTATCAACCATTGGAGGTATTGTCGTGATGCTTTACGCCATCAAAAGCTGTACAGTAGACAAACAGGCTCTGACCTAACCACAGACCAGCATAAACCAGAAATAGTTATTCGACCTGGCAGAACAGATTGCCTGCATCCACCGCTAGCCTAGCTTAGCACAGATGCTTCGAAGTGGCCGGCTTCAATAGCCTACACCTCCCAATAGTGACAAAAGAACTCCAACATTATCCTATTCACATGCTGTGATTTGTATAGTTACAACATGTACAAATAACAATGTCAAATGATACACAGGCATTTTGTAAACATATAGATACTTGGAACTACGTTTTCATTCAATGGAAATCACTGCAAAACTATTTGATTGTTTTCAATACTTAAACATTTGCAGTGATGCAATTAAATACTGGGGTATGTCTGGGGTCTGTTGTCGATATGAAATGATAGTACACTCAGATTGTGTGAGATTGAATCGAACAACCGTGACACAATTAATCTTTTGAAACCGCTTGCAAAACTTTGCAACAGTCTTAAACAATCAATTCACACCATTGATATTCACCTCTTTTCTGCAACATTCTTCAATGCTTTCGTCTTGTTACGAATTTGGCTCTTAGATTACAGTCATGCATGTCCCAAAAGTTTCATTGTGCCATGCATGACAGACTTGAAATGACTGAAACATATTGAACACATTCTGCTTAGCCATGATGCTCAGCACATACGGATGCTTTTGGGACAACAGCCCTGGTCTGGCCCATTGTGCCCGATGTTTGTGGCTAATATGGTGCAGAACAGAATCTCTGACTAATAAAAACAACCCCCTACTGCACGCACACACACACGCACACACACGCACACATGCACACACACACACACACACACACACACACACACACACACACACACACACACACACACACACACACACACACACACACACACACACACACACACACACACACACAAAAACAGAATAGAGTGCTGAGCATCTGTTGTTTTCTGGAGAAGATAAGAGCTGCTCAGCTGCGTGTCCTGTGACTGGCACGGCTCAAGACATGGACCTGATCCGGGCCAGCTCTGTTCAGGAGTCGTGCGGTCCAATGATATCTATTACTGTCTGTCTGAAAGGAGACAGGAGTCTGAGAAAGAGTCAATGTATTCTCTCACAGGAGACTTGAGCCAAGTCATCAACAACACTGGCATCCCATCACCAGAAATTGGCTCCTTCAATATCACCAGCCTTGGTCAATTTTGTTTTTGTTTTTAATCAACAGGCTAGTTTAATATAATCTATTTAAAAAAAAAAAATCTGAACAATGTAAAAAGAAATCCAAAAAGACAAACACAGATAAACTGACCACACTCGATACACAGTATGAGCAAGAGTGACCACTCAATCTCTGACAAGCACCCATGTTCATGTGAAGCCTACAGCTCCACCTGCTGGTGAAGGGCGAGAGAGCAGGTCAGGGTAGGGCAGATGAGAGTTGAGGCTGCAGAAAGGGGGAAACCACTATAGCAGTGTCCATCAGCAGTAGCAGCGGCGGGGGTATAAGGGGGTTGGTTTGTTTAACTTCCTAGAAGGCTGCAGTGAGTCAGAGTGGATGAAATGTCTCTGAGCCCTACAGCCATTGCTCTACAACCAGGAACAAGCTGACTCATTGGTGAATAAGTCACTGAACGCGTGCGCACCAACCCAAACACACACACACACACACACACACACACACACACACACATACACACACACACACACACACACACACACACACAGTCTAGGACAACTGCACTACACAACGCAACCCAGAATTGGGCATCCAAAATATTACATCATCTGTCCTATTCCCCGAGTCTATGTGCTCATTTCATCCCTGAACTGGATGTTTAGATCAGCAGGACTTTCTAGATGAAACACACCTAGCTAAAAATGCTCATCTTCTCACAGTTGACAGAACTCATCATCACTAAGGACTGCATAAAAAAAAAAAAAAATATTAAGGAACATACAGTGCCCTCCAGAATAATCGGCACCCCTGGTAAAGTTGACACAATGAAAACAATGAGGAAAAATCCAACCTTGAAGGGAAGCAAATTTATTCTGAGAAACAAAAATACCCAAAAAGGAAATAAACATTTTTAACAAAAACTTTTGAAAATTTTTTGGAGACTTGGTGACCCCTAGACAATAACAGTGGTTCTTATGATTTTTTTTGCTTCTCTTACCATACTCCTTATCGTGCGTATCGTGCAAGATAAGCATGGGTCTTTGTCCAACCAAGTTTGTCACAATTCCAGTTGATTAGAACCTTTCAATGAATGTTTTAACTGTAAATATGGCCATTTTCAACCAAGTACCTTATATAGCCATTCCCTGACTTAGAAGTCAACACACTTTTGAATTTGTTTTATTTAATTTAGTGTATTATCTTGTCTTTCCCATGTTTGAAATTGACTAGTGGATCTAACCTCTGTCACTTTATTTTCATACCTTAGTGAAAAAGAAATTCATGAACAACTGATTACTACTGACACTCTGAGTAACTTAAATAAAGTTGAATATAAATGGAAAAATGCTTCTGTTACATATTGTAGGGGTGCCAATAAATGTGGCCGATGTGTTTTTGTTAAAAATATTTATTTCTTTATGAGAAATTCACAGAGTAAATTTGCTTCCCTTCAAGGTTGGGTTTTTTCTTATTATTTTAATTGTGAGATTATGACAAATTACCAAAAGATGATTATACCTGTTTTTAGTCAACTTTAGCAGGGGTGCCAATAATTCTGGAGGGCATTGTACTTTCTGAATGTGTTTGATTATGGAGTAATTATACCGTAGTTATATTCAGTACTTATTGAACTTTTATTAATACTGGTACTTTTCCAGTGCCGGGTATGCAGTCTTGGATCGGCAGATCCATCCATTTTCTGACAGGTTTATGTCCTCTCATCACAGAAAGCCTACATGTTAGCCATATAATCTCCTGCTACAGCCTAATTACCAGAGAGATGTGATATGATGTCATTTCATCAGAACTGTTTTCTGAAAGCTGTCCAAGACCCTTCTGTTGACTTGAAGGGTGGGAGACAAAGGAAGTGATAAACAGGGATGCAGCACACCTACGGGTGAGGTGGTTTTAATTTGGCTCCATAAAGGTTTTATCTTCAGCACTGCATGTAAAAAACTAAGGACATAAGAAGCTGATAGGGCTGTTCATCCTTTAACCTCAAGAGGTCAATACATCAGGAGAGGGAAACCTTACTATCTGCTCCTTATGTCAACAGGTTTTATCTTTAGCATTGCATGTACAAAACCATTGTTGTTGACATAAGGAGCAGATAGGGCTGTTCATCATTTAACCTTAAGAGGTCAACACATCAGGAGAGGAAAACCTTACTATACTACGGTAGCCTCTGAGGCACAAGTGAGAATCTTTTTCCCTGGTACATTATCACACCAGAGGTGATCTGGGCCATACTCAGGCCAGATCAGGACCCGGTCACTGACTGCTATGCTATCTGGTACTGCCAGAGTCTCTGGATTGGGCTGAGGAGAATTGTGTGCGTGCGTGTGTGTGTGTGTGTGTTGAGAGACAAAGAGATACGTCTGTAGGGACCTCATGACCTACACACCTGTTCATGCAAACACACACACACAAGCAAATAAGCACACAAACAATTACGTAATCACACACACACACACATCCTCGCCCTCAATCAGACAGCAGCTCTGTTCAGGCTACAGGAGCCCTCCAGGTGACTTGAGTGAGACTAACACGTGGGAACACACTGGGGCCCTGGGCTCCACAATCTCAGGACAAGATCACAGCAACACCTCCAGAAGCTCTAACAACAGTGGCTGTCTGGCACTTTGTTGAAAACGTATTCCTACTACCACTGTTATCCTGGCTAGTAAAAGTCCAAATGAATGTACTGCAATGAACTAGGCACGTCAGAGACTATTTTGGGGAAATAAATATATATATAAAACTTTATTTACAGACTCAAACTCCAGATAAAAAATAAAACATATTATAAAATATGATTACGGAGGGTAAAAGGTTAGAAGACAGTACAGTCTGTTAAAGCCAGTGCTGTGGCATCAATACTAAATATGACCATGTAAAATCACTAAGTAAGAAATAAAGGAAAGCATAACATACATAGGAACTGACCACACAGAAAAGTACAACTTATAAATCAGACTTCTCGAAAGCAGCTTAAATGACCATCTAAAAACACCAATGGCTACTGAAATCATGTGTCTACAAAGCTGAAATCATGTGTCTACACACGCACGCGCACAAACACACGCACAGCACAGCACGCACACCCAGGTTTGTGCATGCATACGTACCCACCCACCCATATAAGATACAGTATACATATACATACCAGAGGTTAAGCGAGACTTTTTTTGACCAGACAAAATGTCTGATAATGTTCCAGAATAACGGACATACAGAAAATCTGCCGGACATGTTTTACAGTTTTTCTCAGTCGCTTTGGTGCTCTTCTCACATCACTATTAACATTTGCACAGCAGTTAGTGCATTTCTCAAAACAATTGCAAGTGCAAACTGCAAAACCTAGTGGATAACCTGCAAAAGCACGTCACTTGCTTAAAATGGATAGTCCATTCCTCAAAAGCAAGTCTTCATGTCAATGAAACTGCCAGTGTCATCAAAATGAGAAGTCTTGACACCATCGTTTATGAACAAGATAGTCAAATGGCTTTGTCAAACTGTCATTATGACAGTTTATTCTCTCAGGGCCAGATGTACTAACGCTTTTGCGCCCACTTCAGGCGTATTTGTTTCGCAACGTGTGTGTAAAATCATTGCGAGGTATGTACAAACAGGCCGCAATGATGTAAAAGCGCAAAGTGCCTGTCCCGGGAACTGAAAGTGGCAGATTGCGTTTTTCATGTCACGCATCTGCATTCATGGGAAGATCCAGGGGAAAGTGGGAGTTTAGCGTAAAAAGATGAGAGGGGAAGAGTAAAGAGCACCTAATTATGTATTCCGCGGAATGTACAAAAACTGCTCCTGAAAGCGCACGTCTATTCTGCGCCTAAATACTTCCGCCTTGTAAAAGCAGATGTTTATCCAAATCGCAGTTCAATGCGTCAATAAGAGAACCTTTCGAAGACAACAGAATCGCTATTTAGAGCACCAGTTTTGTAAGTCTTTGTACTATCAAACGCAAAATTAACTTTCGTTGGCCCTTTGAATGTCTTACTTTCACTTTCACGTCATTCACTTAAACTTTCCTACTCGCTAAATTTGACCAATCTTCCATAGCCTACGTGCACAAGTAGTTTGAGTAGAACTACTGATCTTCATTATCTCCCTGCTTGTTAACATCTTATCATGTATGGTATTATTTCATGATCGCTAAACGTTTGATTCTTTTTAATATTGTCATCAGTTAACTTCATTCAACTGCGCTTGTATGTAGACACTGCCATTCAGTTGTGGACGTTCGTAAATTGCGTTTATGGGCGGAGAAAGGCAGAGAAAGGTGCAGTTTACACTAAGGATTGAACGATTGATAAATACGACGGAAACTTGGATCTGACGGCGTTCGCATTCTGCGGTTTGTCCATGACGCTGATAACGCTACGTTCGCAAATGTACGTACATCTGACCCTCAGTGTTTTCCAATGCAAAAAAAAAGGTCAGAACTCGGTGACACTACCTCAACATGCTCAAGACAGCACTATACACTACTTGTACAGCCATTTGAAAACTACAGTAAAGTTACACATTGCTGTAGTTAGAGGTTTCATATTTTTATGCTCTTTGCAATTCTACAGCATTGTGACAGAATTTGATAACTAGTTCAACAATTTTGTATGTAATGACTCAAGCAAAGAAATGAAGACTATAAGTTTCATTGGGAAAGACTATTCAGCATCCATAAGTATAGTTCATTTTGACTGACATGACATAAGCAAATGATAATGTTATAAAACAGCAGAGAATTGTACGAAAGCAACTGATACATGTCCAAAAGCATTTGCAATTTGTTCAGAGGAAGGAGAAATTGCTACTATGACGTGCACAAATGACTAAATGTTGTGGAGGTTGAACTATTAGTTATGAGAATTTTCATTCTGATCTGAGAAAAGCACCAAAGCGACTGAGAAAAACTGTAAACACAGCAGCCGTGGCCTACTGGTTAGGGCTTCGGACTTGTAACCAGAGGGTTGCCGGTTCGAACCCCGTCCAGTAGGAACGGCTGAAGTGCCCTCGAGCAAGTCACCTAACTAAACGTGAAACCGGCCAATTTTCAGCTGTAGCTGGCTAATGTAAACTCTGATACATATACATATACAGACCTACATACATACACATGTGCATACCTCCATGTACACGCATAGATGAATACACACAGTACACACACACACACACACACACACAGAGACGGGGCTCACCTGTAGATCATTCCCGGCGAGCCGGTCTGTCGGAGCGAGAGGCGTGCGGGGGAGTCAGTGGTGGACTCGGGATACATGGAGACGCAGGAGTGGGGGGGCACAGACGGCCGGCCGATGGAGGGGGGACAGGGTCACTCTCTCACTCACTCTCTCTCTCTCACTCACTCACTCACCCACTCGCTCCGAGCCAATGAGGAGGCTGACTCTCACCTCACAGGGCCTGAGAAAAAACAACACACACAAACACACACAGGAAACCAGATGTTAATTATGCATGCCCATCACTTGCCACATGTCCATGTTAAATGTATACATACTATATAGAGTTCTCATACTCCCTGTAATTAAACCACAAAAAACTCAAATGTTTGAACCTTTCAATAACAGCAAACACGTATCGCAAAAGCACCAACTACCGCCCCTTTCGTCCGAAAATTCCAAAACAAAGATGTTTTTTAATACTTCAAAATAACATTTGATAAATGGACCTTAAATTTTCCGGTAGCCATACTTGTGTAGATATGAACAAAATCTGGTTTGGTTCTTAACGGGAGCATTTACTGCCTTCAAAATCCGATTTTGTTCACCGTGATCGGAGTTTGGTGCTGGGCTGGTGGGTGCCCTATTTCCGCCCTTTCACACGGCACAACAGTTAGACCGAGAATTCTCGTCGCAAAATCAAAATTCCACTGGAGCTCCAAGCGGATGTGTACACGCATCCTTACAACACTGTTTACGGCTCTGCAAGTCACGGTAAAATGTCATTTTTGGTACATAGCTAATTTACCTACACTTATGTTGTGGGTGCTTGCGTTTCTTTAGGAATCCGCCGTCTTGGTTTGTATAGAAATGAATATTAAGTGACACATACACATAAGAGGGCGGAAATAGGGGCGGGCGGTAATAGGTGATGCATACACACATATGCACGCAAAAACATTCCAATCAATCAGTCTATCTATCTATCTATCTATCTATCTATCTATCTATCTATCTATCTTCACACACACTTCTACCCTTTAGTTAATCATGGACTCAACAACCTCTTTAGCAGTGATGAGACATACATCTATGAAAAGAAGCCATAAAAGCAGAGTGCAGTGTCCATAGTGAATAAGCATGGGAGACTGTGGGTACAGCAGGTCACCGCTAGATGGTGCTGTTCCCTCAGCATTGCCTCAGAGGACCCAGTCTAACTTGAGTACAGAGAGAGAGAGAGAGAGAGAGAGAGAGAGAGAGAGAGAGAGAGAGAGAGAGAGAGAGAGAGAGAAAGAGGGAGTGTGTGTGTGAATGTGTGTGTGTGTGCACGCATGCTTGTGCATGATGCTCTGCCACCTGGGTTTGTTTGAATGTTTTTGTGTTCTCTACGCCAGAGGTGGATGCAGAGTGAGCTGCGGTAAAACACAGATGACTTCAACAGCAGTGCCCGGGATGGTGAATGACCCTTTGCCGTGTGTGTGTGTGTGTGTGTGTGTGTGTGTGTGTGTGTGTGTGTGTGTACACGCTTTCTGCTCCAGATGTAGCCATTGAACCAGCTGTGGCGCAAACGTATGACCGCCCTCACACCTGATACAGTGCTGTAGCGGAGACCCCTTGGTACTCCAGCATCGGTGGGAGCAAACATGGAACTCCGAGATGGTCCGTACATCCATCCCAGCATGCACTAGTAAAGTTTCCCCCAAGTACAGGAACACACCCTTTAAACCACTACAAAGCTGAAACACTTCCATAGATATAAAGCAAATGATTCCCTTTGGATCTACCTGACCAGTACTCATGGGAGGTCCTGAACAGAGCCTCCTCTTTCCTCAGCTGAAACTCTTGACTCACTTCAGTATCACTGTGAGGATGCCAATGATATAATCTCTGCAGATAGTCATCACACTCCCTGCAATGCAGCAGTCAAATCTGGGTGGGACTGAAACACACACACACACACACACACACACACACACACACACACACACACACACGCACACACACACACACACGCACACACACACCTGACAACAACAGCTGGGGGGGAAGTGACAGACACTAACATACCGGTACTTGAAAGACTGGCACCTCAGGCTAAATCAGGAGAAGAGTCAGTCACATACTGGACGACATGTCAGTTTTACATTTAGGTCTCCATTATACATTTGCTATATTTACATACATTAAAATGTGAATGTATATTAAATGTATAATGGACTAGGGGGCTGTAGAGCAGAGCCACCGTCAGCACCCCCAGCCTCAATGCTCACAGGGTCCCAAGTTTGCGTCCAGTCCTGGGGCCATTTTTTGTCATTCCTCCTCAAATAAAGGCTAAAAAGCCTTCAATAAAAAAAAAGAACTGTATACTAGATTTAGAGGATGCCATCATCCACACCTGTACCATTTGAGCTACTGGAATGTATCTGTCCAATACACAACTAGCTTCAGGACTGCGCGACATATCAGCACAGCGACAGATGGTGCCCAGGTACAGTTTCCGCCGCTCCTGTGTGCTGCCAGCCTCGCTAGGCACCACTCAATCACCGTCTTCATTCAAAACGCCACAGTAACCCGTGTGTGCAGACATGGTGAAGAAGACATACACAGTCATGTACTACGGCCAATATAGCCATATGTAGGCTAACTTTTATAAAGAGAGAGATAGACATGGAATGGAAAGTGGTTTGTCTCTGGATACATAACATCACGGTTTAAGTCCTTTTAGAGTTTTTTTGGGGTCTGGCCTCCTGTAACAACAGGACCAGGAAAGACTCCACCAACATGCAGAGAGAAGGAGAGGAGCACACACATCAACTGACATAAAGAGAGAGAGAGAGAGAGAGAGAGAGAGAGAGAGAGAAAAGCAAGACCAAGATACTGAGAAAGCGAGAGTGAGAGAGGAATGGAGACTAATACTGAGAAACAGACAGAGATAACGAGGACGAGAGACACAGAGAGAGAGAGAGAACGAGAAAGAGAGGGAGAGAGAGAGAACTGGCACATAGAGGATGAATGTGTGAATTGTAATGTGTGGACGTGTGACGCTGTGACACATGTAATGGTGTACAGTACCAATAGCCTGCATCACTGCACTCTAGCACAGCTCAGCAGGTGTAAATGGGCCCGACCACACACAAACACACACATAATTGTACACACACGTAAAAATAAATAAAAAACATGTACACAAACAGACAGGCACACCCATACCCCCCCCCCCCACACACACACACATACGAGTGTAAGCACACTCACCTCAACACACTAACACCCCAAGACATCCTCTCTGTCTCTTTCTCCCTCTCTCTCACACACACACACACATACATACACACACAGGACAGCAAAGGCACAGGAGTGTGGCTCTCTCTAGGCAGTCCTGTCCTTGCTGTGCATTCTCTGCAACATGCCCAGTGCCTCATGCAGTATTCATGAGCTATGCCCACTGAACAGGACATTGCAGAGAGAGAGAGAGAGAGAGAGAGAGAGAGAGATGCATGTTATGTTTTTTTTCAATCTATTTTATTTTATGTTTTTTTGTAATGCAATGTTTACTGAGGGAAATCGATGTTATTTTGTGTCGTGCTAAACCTACTTCATGTCAAATAGTTTTTGTTTGGTGATGTTATACACATTACATTAGTCATGTCAATAAAGCCCTTTGAATTTGAGAGAGAGAGTTTAGACAAAAAGTGAAGAGAATACATAGCTGGAAATAGCTGGACATAGCTAGTGTGACAGGAGGAGGAGGAGGAGGAGAGAACACAGGAAGAAAAGAGGAAAAAGAGAGAAAGAAAGGGATATAAAGAACATAAGAGAGAGAGAGATGGGGCAATAAGAGAATGCATTGGGCGAGACAGGACAGGAGAAAAAGGTGAGATAACACAGGAGAGGAATAGAGAGAGAGGGAGAGAGGGAGGGGTAGAACAAGAGGAAAGTGGGGGAAGGAAGAAAGGAGAAAGAGGTGAGATAAAACAGGATAGGGGGATAGAGAAAGGACAAAGGGGAAAGAGAGAGGAAAGAGCAATAGAGAGGGAGGAGAGAGATCAGTATCAGAGATAGAGAGAGGGAGCGAGGGAGATGGGGAGAGGGCAAGTAGATGAGGACGAGGGAAAGATAAAACGCTGAGAGGAGATAGAAAGAGAGAGAGAGAGAGAGAGAGAGAGAGAGGGACTGTGCCCAAAGAGAACACTTTACACAGCTACAGTACACTGTGCAGCAATGCAGCAGAGCTGCAAGAGCTAAATCTAGTCATTATAACACACAGTACCGGTAATAAGGTTGGTATGACACACAACACACACACACACATAAACTCAAAAATCCATTCACATGCACCTATACAAACACTCAAAACAGATCCACACTTGCATACATACAGTATGCATGACACACACGCACACACAAGAAAACCCACAAAAGCCAGAAAAAAAGACTATAAAACTGGGTCTGTGTTTGATGGGCAGAAAGTGAAGGCTGCTTCTGGTCTTCCTGGAATCACAGAAGTCAACAAGCGTGAGTCGCTGAAGAGAGGAACTGAGAGAAGAATAGAGGAAGAGAAGAAAAGAGGAGTGGATTGGAGTGGAGTGGAGTGGAGTGTGTGAGTCAGACGGAGGGGGTCAGGAGGTGCGAAAAGACACACAGACAGGAACGACAAGAAAAGTGTAACTGTTACAGCAGTAGGCTAAAGCGAACACCGACGGCTGACGGAAAAAGAAAGAAGCAAGGTCAAGATGGAGAGCAGAACGAAGGAGGATGAGACACAAGGCAGAAAGACAGAGATAGAGAGAAAGAAGAAAGAGGAGCAAAAGTAAAGGAGAAAATGAGAGACAGAGTGAGGGAGCGAGGGAGGGAGGGAGGAAGAAGGAGGAAAAGTAGGAAAAGAGAGTGAACTCTGTGACCTTTTTCAGCTCTTTGGCTTGTCAACACTAGGGCCAGCCCTCTGCTTATGATTCAATGCAAATCTCACCGGGACCGAACACTGCACATACGATGATGACATCCGAGCTGTTCAGAAGGGACTCACTTAGCACAGCTAAAGGTGGGATGAGATGAGAATAACATAACAGGAGTTTAGGATGAAAGCAACATCCCAAACATCCAGCAAGCCTCGGTGACAACCAACCAACTACAACCCACTAGCCTATACCGTTTCTACTGCACTACCTGTCTACACTGTTCACATTGTACTTTTCTGCTTTTTTGCACTTCTGGTTAGACACTAACTGCATTTCATTGTCTCTGTACTTGTACAAAATGACAATAAAGTTGAATCTAATCTAATGTAATCCAGGGCTTTGAACCGGTTCAAGGAACAAAAACGAAAACCGGGAACTTTTTGTATTTTAAAGGGAACAGAAACGTTATTATTTTTTTATGTTCTGGAACAGGAACACTTATTTAAAAATAATGGTAACCGGTTTTATTTCGTTCCTCAAAGTTTTCGTTGCCTAATTAACTAAAAAAAAAAAAAAGTTATTATTTTCCTGCGCACGTTACCATGACGGCTGAGGTTCACTTCCTGTGTGACATCACATCAGACATTCGCTGACTGAATGGGGAGAGAGCAGTGGATTACAAAGTCTCCACTCCACATCTTAAATAAGAGGTAAATTACGATCCATCGTTAATTAAAACGCTCATTCCAAACACAATATCAATAGCTATATTTGTCGACTCCACGTTAATGATGGACTAGCGAACATTAGGCCTACTGGATGGCCTTTCCTCCGAGAGTTGGAATTTGTTGTTGCCCGAGTGGCATAACCACGTGTCTTAATAATGTCGTTACGTTTGTGTGGAAATTTTCTCTTTTAACAATAAACTACACATTTGAAATAATTGTAGGCCTATTTAATAATTATTATTAATAATAATATAATTATTATTATGTAATAATGGTTGTAATATTATTACATTTGGTTTAAGCTGGATGAGAAAGATGTGACATAATTCTATAGCATTAAACAGCTGACAGGAACGAAATTAACTGTTCCGGGAACAGTATTTTTTTGTTCTAACCGGTTCGGGAACGTCAATTTATTGGTGGAACTCATAACCGGAAACGTTATAATTCCTTTTCTGTTTGGAACGAACCGATTGGGGGAAAAAATCGGTTCAAAGCCCTGATGTAATCTAATCTAATGTGATCTTAACATCCACACCATAGGCCATGAAGGCAAGGCTTGATGCTGCACTGCAACACTAGTAGAAAGTGGCAACAATCAGGGCAGCTATGAAAATTAAAGCAGGAAGGAAGTGGAAGGATGAGGATGAAGAAGGAAGTACCAGAAATAACTAGAGCAGTTCAACAGGCCACAGCACCATTCAAAAGGACGTTATTAAAAACATGGAAACAAATGCTACTGTAGAGACTATATTTGAGCTCACGTGCAGCAGAGCAAAATAAGACCATAAAAATACCAAACTAAGAAAACTAACTGGCATGAACTGCCTTTACCAACATATTGTCTACTCTTGCCCTTCTTGAGGGCACCACAGATCTTAGCGTCTAGTCTACATGGGGTCTTGGTGGATATTTTGAGACTGGACCTCATGCAGAAGTCTTTTTGGGGAAAAGCTGAATTATTTACCGGCCAAGGAGAGAGGAGGGTGAACGTGAGAGTGCCTCTCGTTGTAGTCACGGGGATGGAAGGGGTCCTCAAACTCACACGTGCACCACGGTGGCCACCTCTCTCGCTCTCTCTTTCCCTCTCTATTTCACCGCTCATTAAACTCAGGGGGAAAATGCCTGTGGTAATAGAGCCATCAGGCGTGTTGGCGTGGCAACGCATACTCCTCTCAGATCAAGGTGACTTTGTGCAAGAGAGAGGCGCTGATTGAGGTGAGGACACACACACACACACACACACACACACGCACACAAACTCACTCACTCAGACACACGGTCACAGACACACACACACATGGTCACAGGCATACACAGACACAATGACACACACACACACACCGACACAAAGCCATGGATGACAGCTAAAATGAGGTCTTTCCTTTTTCCTCAAGACTCCCACTACTGAGACAGCCAGAGAGAGAATGATCGAGATGAAGAGAGCAATAAACAGAGTGAGAGAGCGAGAGAGCGAGAGAGAGAGGGGAACGGGAGAAAGGCATAGGGCAACAGAGAGAGCCAGACTGAGCAGACGCTTGACCGTCAGGGGTGAAAACACAGGCTAAAGCATATGAGAGAGATGGGGAAAGAGAGGGGTGGAGAGAGGGAGAGAGAGGGAGGGAGAGAGAGTGGACAGAGAAAGAGAGAAGGAAGAGAGAGAGATATCTCTGTTTTCTTAAACAGGGTCTATTTGTTTAACTTAACTGATGTTGATAGGCTACCTGCCAGTACAGCCAAAACATCACCACATCAAAGTGACCGCAATGCACTCTGGGTAAACTGGAAGCTTAATGGCCAATGAGGTGACTTGTCTGAGGTCAGGTTTGTGCTTGTTAATGAGCCGTGTCTGATAAATTGCAGCAATTAGTGTAGTGTAAACAGTTAAGATGTCTGGGCTTACAGCTGGTGGAGCAGGGGATTTCTGAGTGGCAAAGTGCTAAAATCTGTTAATTTCTGGTCTGGCTGAAGAATGTGGTAAATGTTACAGCTTTAGTTTCATACTTTATTTAATTACACTCTGCAATGAGTTCTGTAATTTTTACAAAAAAGTTCATTAAGAAATGAAGGCTTTAACAAAACGCCTCTCAAGGCAATGCACACTGCTAAACACTGTTAATATTCCTTTCAATGGTGCAGTTTATAATTGTTATCAATTAAAGGTTGTATCAGCGATGACGAGGTAACGTCACTTCTGTTGACGTTCAAACAAAACAGAGAGCTAGCTCGTGTTGGTTGGAACACTTTATTTTGTCTTTGAGTGGTTGGCAACACTTGTAGCAATTGTTTTTGTGTGCTGATCTCAGAGCCTAAGCTGCCTAGAGATGTGTTTTGTTGACAGCCTGCTTATGGGGCAGGCAGCTAGCAGATTGTCAGGAAAGATTAGATGAATGTGATCATTTATGTTTGGACCTTTTTGAGCCTGCAATCGCTGATACAACCTTTAAGCCTTTTGTCAAATTAAGTGATTTTTTGTACATTACCCTCGCGGTCTGTCTGTCTCTAGCTGAGCAAAATGTGTGCATTCAAAAAAATCTGTTCTTGAACAAGGAGCACCAAAGTGGCAGGGACCAAATCTTGACCAAAGCCTTTAATCTTAACTCTAAATCAACTTAAACTGAACCCAGTTGTTTCCCAAAATTGTCAAACATACATAAAACAGCCACTGTAAATGTCACTGTAAATGATTCAGGGACTTCAAGTTAAAGAATTAAAAATCAATTAAAAAGCTTAATTAAAAAAAGTCATAGGTTGAGCCTGCACTAATCCACACAGTGTGTGAAGAGTTGTCAGCTGCTATGGTTTCTCCTGTCTGGCTCCTGTGGTTCTACAGCAGGCTGGGATTAGGGAAGTTAAAGGAGATTACACAAGGTACTATAAATGCAACGCAGCACAGCGCAGGCCTGTCTGTTACACAGCACAGGACGGGACGGGACACCAGCTACAGGGCTGACAGGCCGCTAGCACAGCCATGAAAGGGGAGGGGGAGAGACAGAAGAGAGACAGACAGACTGACGGTGTGGTTGGGTCACTAGTCAAATTTGTGATTTAAGCCTTTTCTGTATACATTTCAATGTTCAATACCCCTCAAGTCATTTGCCAGCAATGGGCTACTAGGATACTTTTCTACTTGCCATATTTCTTACACTTCTACTCCTTTAGTAACACTATTGCATGGCCCAGGGGGAAGAGTGGGAGAAACAGAGAAAGACAGAGCATGTACCAGATAGAAGGAGAGAGAAAGAATGAGACAGACGCTGCAGCACTGCAGTGGCATAGATTTATAGCTGTAAAACACAGATTACTCAGAACACACGAACACACACAAACAAAAATATTCAAGCACAGTTGCAAACACACAGCCATTCATAGTCACACACAGCCAAAACTTTGCATGCTCACACACACACACACACACACACACACACACACACACACACACAATCAAAATGTTTTCTAGATATTCAACTTTGTGCTTACCATCTATCTGTCAGCAAGACCGCAAACCCACCTGGTCCATTTCTCCCTACTTGTTGAAGCTATTTTTGTATGGGTGTCAATGAGGCTGCGAGCGGGTGTCAAGTCTTTTACATGCCATTTAATCAGGTCATAGCCTACATATTGAACAGGAAATACCAGCACAAGCTGAAAAGGGAGCGGAAAAAACGAATACTGCAGCAGACTGGTATGGAGAGGGTTAATAATGTGTAGGTAAGGGACGCCCACGCACAAGAGCTGGAGAGCGAGAAAGAGAAAGGGGAATGAGAGAAAGCAGAGAGAGAGAGAGATGGTGTATAGTGTGAGAGGTGCAGAGATAGCAAGAGAGAGAGAGGGAAGGAGGGAGAGAGAGAGATGGTGTGTAGTGTGTGAGAGATGCAGAGATAGCGAGAGAGAGAGAGAGAGATGGTGTGTAGTGTGTGAGAAATGCAAATAGCGCAAAAGAGAGAGAGAGAGAGAGAGAGAGAGATGGAGAGAAAGGGAGAGAGAGAAAGAGGGAGAGAGAAAAATAAAGAGAGAGAGAGATGGTGTGTAGTGTGTGAGAGATGCAGAGAGGGAGGAGGGGGAGTGAGGGGGAGAAGGCAGATAGAGTCAGAGATAGAGAGAAAGAAAAGACACATCAATAATGGCTAGGAGAGATAGTGGGTGGAAAAATGATGGAGGGAACAGAGAGAAGGACACACTGATAAAGAGAGAGAAAGAAAGGGGGGGGGAATAAGAGAGCAGGTGAAAGAGAAAGTCAGAGGCAGGGGAGTGAGTGAGAAAGCAAGAGTGATAGATAGACAGGCAGAGAGAGAACTACAAAGTGTGTGTGTGTGTGTGTGTGTGTGTGTGTGTTTGTTTGTGTGTGTGTGTGTACAGGTAGGACGTGAGCTAAGTGTGTAACAGTGAAGTCAAGCATGTCTGTCTGCAGTCTGTGTCCTTCTCAGAGATGCTGAGCGCTTGATTACGGCCGAGTACAAATAAAGCAGCAGCAAATAGCCCACTACTTTAAAGGCGCAGTCAGGGAAAAGTCTGTTTGTGTTTATGTTTTTATTTAAATTTATTAGCAGACACTTTTGTGAAAAAAAAAAAAACGTACATTATAGGACCAAACGAAACACGTACAAGTACGAGAGGTACTGTAGCTTACCCCAACCTTCAGAATTCTAAGAGAAATTCCACACAGGGATTTATTTTTGTTTGGGGGAGAGGCTTCCCCCACTTTGTTTCCAGTTTTCAGAACCTAAACTGCCTACAGAAACAGATTATTTTACAGTGTCTTCACAGAATGAGTTCCTAGCAGTCGTAAGGAGATAATTGCTGAAAATGACAAAAAAATGTTATGGGCTTGAAATTGCATAAAATACCTTTACATGAATATTTTTTTCATGTAAACACCCTGTACCTACCTACAAAGACAGTGCTCACACACACACACACACACACACACACACACACACACACACACACACACACACACACACACACACACACACACACACAAACACACACACATCCTCCTCTCTGATCACTCTCTCTCTCAGTTCTATTCAATTTAATTCTACAGGCTTTCCTAGTGAGACCATTTAAAAGGAAACAGGGCTGCTGAAAAATAGAAAATGCAGTACAGACTTCATCCGATACACAGAGAACACGGCACTGAAACGCCCTTGACACATTACGCTACAGGGCTCTAGAGTGCGACCAAAAATGTTAATGGACTAAAATTTTTCCTGGGTCGCACTGGTGCACCTAACGTCATAAGGGTGAGCGCCTAGACTTTCCTCGCATCAGCTGTCCCTCCACAAACTAAGCGTTTGTTCTCCTTTGACTAGTGTTGCACAATACTACAAAAGTATCGCAATAACCTGAAATTAGAAATGTCACAATACCTAGGGCCTAATTTTAGTAGTTTTGATATACTTTTAAGAATGACAGTCGGTGCTTCCTGTAGCCTATGTGTCTTTTCTCCTAACACACACACACACACGCATGCAGCTTTTAACCTGCAGCTGTCATGTGATAAGTAGCAAGACATGGCTGCTAGTTTAAGTGATGCTGTGGCCGAACAGCAACAAATAATAGTAGGCTAATGTTAAGTTGATTTGCTGACTTGCACCTCTCAAGTTTGTGCACTATGCACAACTATTTTCCTCTAACCTAAAACCGTGAGAATGAAAGCTAATTACTTTCACATTCTTCTTAAAGTGACAGGCACTTAATTAGACCTACACACCACCACTGTAATGACATTAAAGACAAGTGTAATAGTTTAAAAATCAATATGAAGTATTCAAATTACTAAATATGTTTAGCTAATTATGCAGATCATAAAATACTATAACAAAATATAAAAGTTTATGAATTCCAAAATATGAAATAGATACATATGATAAGCCATAATTTTCCATGTGTGTGTGGAGGGTCGAGCAGAGACTAGGATCGCCACTGATGTGAATGATCACACAGTATTCAATATTACTGATGGCGTCAAGGTGGTGGGGGCCCCAAATCAAATCAATACTGTCATTCCCGGTCCATGCTCGGACTACAGCTCAGACTCAGAATGTAGGCTATATGGAGAGCGATAAAAAGGTGACCTTGAAATTGTGCGATGAAACATTTGGGTGCACCTAAATGCTGTGCTGGTGCACCTAAATAAAAAAGTTAGGTGCACCAGTGCAACCAATGCAAAAAGTTAGGCTCTCTAACGCAGGGCTCCAGACTATGTACATTATAAGAACAAAGTCGAGAAGACGAAGCAAGCTGACGCCACACACGGGTAAATAGCGCAGATGTGAGAGAGCAGAGAGAACAGACAAAATGGAGGGAGTTCTACTGATGCTCACTGCAGAGTTAAGGGCATGCTGCATGCTGCACACACACACACACACAGCACTGTGTCCCTTCCCATGATATATGCCCACGTGCTTTTACTGCCCTGACTGATGATCAAGTAGATTTAAGGGGTTTAACTCCTGACCCCAATACACATCAACAAACACACAATCAAGTGTGGCGTAGGCTGGAAAAAGTGCGCCTACACACTGTAAATACACACAGACGTGCACACATGAATCATGCGCGCACGCGCACACACACACACACACACACTGCTGGGAACTTGCCCTCTGCTACAGTGTCATGTGTTTGTTGTTGAAGTCCCACACCACACACAGGGCCATATTGAATAGGAGAAATGGATTGTCAATAGCAAGCGACTACATCAATAACGTTATCACTGTTCTGCTACTGTCTGCACATTTAGACATATGCACGTTTAGAAGTACATTTAGAAATATAAGGCACGTGTCCAGGATTGCACTGTATTAGTCTACTGATTTGTGTCTACGATTATGAGTGTGTGTGTGTGTGTGTGTGTGTGTGTGTGCGTGAGCGAGAGATGTGTATATGGGTACATGTGCATAGTATGAGCACTGGTATGTGAGCGAGAGAGTTCATGACTGTGAATGTCCCTGTATACTTTTGTATCTGTGTGTGTGTGTACAAATTTGTGTGTGTCTGTGTCTGTGTATGTGTACGTGTGTGTACGTGTCTCGCACAACCTCTCGACACCACATAATACACAAAAAACACATGAACACAGGAAACTTAAGGTCCAACAGATCAGCGCTTTAAAACCACAGGAGCCGTTCAACACCTCACAATCTATTACACAGACCGCCTTGAGACAGGCTAGTTTTATCCTACTGATGATGTGTTGTCGCATCCTTTTGAATGCACCCTGCGAACTTTACACACTTACCCATAGCTTCCTATACCAGTCGCTATATTGGAGTTTATTATATATAGTACAACCAATAACTACTGTCACTTTATACACTAACCTTTAAGCTATAGCATACTACTACCCAAACATACTTACACAATATATACTGTACTTACCTTTACTGGATGCAGAGAGATAAACTCTATAAAGGTACCAGGTAGCATTGCAATGTTACACTGCTCTTCATAGCACAGTTACACTGTAACTAGAGCTATGCTATGTAACGTGTCAGTGTTTTCCATACATTGACTTATTTGTGGCGGCCCACCACAATATCAACTTTGACCACCACACAATGATTTTCCAGGTTGTACTAAATTGTGCTTAAATCTGGTGGCCCCAGCTGTGGCGCAACTGGCTGGGGCACCTGCACCGTACGCCGGCGACCCGGGTTCGATTCCCGCCCCGTGGTCCTTTCCAGATCCCACCCAGACTCTCTCTCTTACTCACTTCCTGTCACTCTCTACTGTCCTATCCTTAAAGGCATAAAAAGCCCCAAAAAACCCAAAATAAAATCTGGTTAGCATCATAACCACACTGTGCTAATTGTTAAAAACTGTTGTATTCAAGTTAATTCTGCAAACCAACCACCACAAATGGAATTCAATTCTGTGGGAAACACTGCGTGTGGTCAGCACAGCACACATCTGAGACCTAATAGGCTGGGTGATATGAATGCTACCTGCACCAATGGGGCAAGGCAAATACACTCAGTCTGTATCTGAGAAATAGATGGAGCCTCCACCCATGAGATATGCAGAAGTATCTGATACTCCGGAGGTTATGTCTGAAAGCCCTTTGAATCTCTGACTAGAGAACAGTGGCCCAGATTTCACTGGACTGTGGGGAAGTCCTCGATCTCTCTCTTTCTCTCCATCTTCCTCCCTTCCTCTCCATTTCCCCAGTTCCCTCATGCTCAGCCAGAGATGCGTTGGCACTGCCAGCCTCCCGTACGCCTCTGTGCTTGGCACGACCTTCGCTGGAAGGTAACACTAACACAGGGGTGGGTGGGAAAGCCTAGTGAGTGAGAACAGCACTGCGAGTGGAAATAAGGCACTAAGCCTAGTCAAGTCAGGTGCTTTACCCTCCAGCAGAGAGATCCGTGAGACTGGAGACATACTTGCTCTTAACAATCATCACGCTGCTGGTCATCAGGGCTCCCACGCGTATCCTGCGTCCGTTTGATGCGTCGGTCGTGCACGTCCTGAAAAATGAACACGACGCGTCCACCAGATGCAATATTCACGAGTGCTAAGAACGATCATATAAGCACAATACCTGCCAGTACATGAGCATACAGGAACGGCTTTATTTACGAATTCTGAAGTCTGAATTCTGTGGTTATATACAGTGGCACAAATACACGTTGAAAAGCAAGAAAGAGAGAAAAAGAGACAGAGAGACTAGTCTTGCGATGCAAATCAACAGGATCTGGGCTGTTCTATGTGATTGATATGCCACAGGCGGAGTCACATGGTCCAATCCCAAACAGCAGCAGCACTGACACAACTTTCAACTCCTCTGGACCACAAGTCACTCTAAATAAAAGAATACTTGTTCAGTACACGTGAATGTCACTGAATAAATGTCAGAAGCTTGCGCAGAAGAGGCAGTCAAAAAGCCTTTGGGAGAGATCAGCAGCCGCCATTTGTTCAAAACTGCTGCATTGAAGTGAACTCTAAGGTCTTATCACAGCATAGTAGGCTACATTCAAAAGTGCTTGTCCCAAGGAGAAGTACGAACCTTTATTTTAACTATGTAGAAAACGTTATGAATTGCATCCACACATCAGCAGCCTTTCAACTGTGTTACAATTGCAAGGGTTCCCTCAAACGTCATAAAGTGACAGGCACTCAATTAGACCTATACACTACCAAGACGATCTTAATACCCCCCCCCCCCCACATTGTCAAAGTCAGCTACCGCCACAAATTGAATCCAATTCTCTAGCCCTTTGTATCTGTATTGTTGCAAACCAAGGTCACTTGCAGTACATGTTATACATTCATTAATAACAGGTAAAGAGGTCAGACATGCCTGCTTTTGAGCAAGACTGTAAGGTCAAAAGGTCAAGTGTGGATCCTACTCCTCTTTAGGGCAAAGGCCACAGCACAGGTTCATAAGGTCACAAACTAACCATCTCTGCTTCCTCCACCATCTCTACAGACGTCCTCAGCTAACAATGATGATATGAGCCTTAAGGGGTCACAGCTGACCCCAGGTCTTGACCCCATTACATCTGCTACCTAACAATGCAGACCCTATTAGCTAGAGTAAAGATGAGTTAATTTGTTAGTTAGTTATTCACGTTGACCCCAATGGGACATACGGCTGCATCAGCTTAAGACTGTATGTAAGGTCATGACCCTGCCCTCTCTGCTCTGCATTGCAGAACTGAGGATGACCTGAGTGCAGACAGGTTTGAGGAAGCACCGGACAGCACATCCAGAGGCTACAGTGGTGCTGCATTCAAAATAAACACCAGCATGTATGATGACTGGAGGGGGGTGGGGGGTGCAGAGGGAGTAATCAATACTCCCTCAGCTCAGACAGGAAGGGCTAGTCATTGTGGGAAATTGTCGCAGAAAGGAACAGATACCCACGTGAATAAATGCAAGCACACACACACACATCTCTACAAAACACACACACTCGTTTTCACCTCCATCCTGCTCTGTACACACAGACACACAAAAAGAAGAGGGGGAAAGACTTGACAGAGGACAAGTACGCTCGGAGTTACTTACTACGTTCTTTGATTCTGTCTTGTGATGTGTTTTGGGCTTGCATCCTCCATGATCCTGTCTTGTTGTGTAAGCACCCGGCCCTACTGTGGTCTGCGCTCCACTATAGCTGTGCTGTGCTGGTCCTTGGCAAGCAGCTTAGAGTCACCTGTGCCCGTGGGGCTTGGCGCCATGCCAGTAACTGACCTCACACCTGCCACACTCCGGGTAGATCTGTGTGTGTGTGTGTGCGTAAGTGTGTGTGTGTGTGTGTGTGTGTGTGTGTGTGTGTGTGTGAGAGAGAGTAAGTGTGTGTAGGTCTATGCATGCTTCTGTGTGTGTGTGTGTGTGTGTGTTGTTATGTAAAAGTCACACATCCTGCCAAATGAGAGGACAGTCAGTCATTGTGAAAGTGTCAGGCTGCAGTTGCTGGAGGTGGGAGGTGGATAGATGGCTTCAGCACGTCCACTACACTCAAGCATCAAACTGACCACACCATGGAGAGTCACAGAAACAAACACACAAACAAGGTTAGAGGAAAGAATATGGCTTTAGAATGTCCTCTACGCTCATACCTACGCAGCTGGAAACACACCATGTGTGGGAAAAGAAAAGATTAATCGAAATGGCAATGAACTAATGATATCAAAAAGAACATGCCCTCAGAGTGTAGCACTGTAGCTGCCTGGCAGCTCTAGTCATTGTCTCAGGCCCATCAGAAGACACCAATTCACGGACGAGCATTACATTTTTCCAAGGGGAGCACAAATTGGCCTACCAGGTCTAACCTGACCTGTCACATTAACATTGTCTAAGTCCATGGCAACGACTGATATACGAATAAAATCTATGAAATTTGATCTATGAAAGATATTAGATCTGATAACTTAAAATGGCATTCTTTTTTAACCCACAAGCTCCGCGACCCAGCCAGAACGGTTCCGCAACCCACTTTTGGGTCCCGACCCACCAGTTAAGAAACACTGCTCTAGAACGCTCCACTGAAACGGAATGTTAGATATTGCATGTGAGGAGGACACAACACACATTATAATATTTTATTTTCGAGGGCTTTTGAGATATGGGGTCAAACAGTAAAATTACCTTACAGTAAAATGTATTATTATTAGCCTACTACACGTCTCCCCTGCACACATGAGAGTTTGTCAGAGCCATGCCACAGTTTTGTGAGGGCTACTTTGCTAATATTTAGGAAACTGCGAGAAAGGGGATGCGACCACACAGCCTAAGCTGCTGAAGTGCCGCGAGGGCGCTACATACTTAAGCTCACGATATTCAGACAGGCCCATCCTCACAAAGCTCCCGATTAGCCACTCCGGGCCTGTACTAGCATAATGAATACATGTTGCACAATGCTTGCACACAGTCGCAGTTCTATCTACGCATTTTCTTTCCGTTGTCATCATAGGTAAATGAAAATCTAAAATGTTGCCACACACCAGACTTATGCGACGCTGGTGCATCCTCCAACTCCGGCCTGCCTTCGTTATCTCTCCCACTAGCCATTTCTCCATGTGACCCGCAGCACTCCACACCTCTGCTTTCACGTGAAAGGGGAAAAACTGTCTGAGGTCACATATGGACATGAGGCTACATTACGCATGCCATGAACCTTCAAAATCATACAATGCACACAGAACACACACTGAATAGCTGAGAGGCCAAAGGGTGGCCTTAGCACCAACGTGTGTCTGTGTGTGTGTGTGCCTGTGTGTGCGTCTGTGTGTGCCTGTGTGTGTGTCTGTGTGTGCATCTGTGTGTGCGTGCATGTGTGTCTATATGAGTGTGTGTGTGTGTGTGCGTGTGTCTGTGCGTGTGTGTGTGTGTGCGTGTGTTTACAGATGTATCTGTAAACCCCTCCAACCCTACAGTAGGCAGGTGGTCAGACAGACAGATTGGTCATATGTTGGTGTTTGTCCTGTCTATGGAAATCAGTCAGTGTGAGTGTGCAACTTTATTGCCCTGGGCTACGTGTGATATGGGCCAACATTGTGTGTGTGTGTATGTGGGTGTACAGTATGTGTACATGATTATCGGTGTGTATGTTTGTGTGTGTCTGTTATAAACTACATATATATATATATGTGTGTGTGTGTGTGTATGTGTGTGTGTGTGTGTGTGTGTGTGTGTGTGTGTGTTCAATGGCAGAACACCACTGCGGCAGATCCTGCTGATACAGGCTCTGCACTGGTCTTCTATTTATACAATTACATCTCAGTCTCTACAACGCAGCCCTCCTGCATTATTCACTCACACTCTCACACACACACACACACACACACACACACACACACACTGCGGTTCCCCTGCCTTCTGTCTCCTTCCTGTTTCTGTAAGCCCTACTCTTCCTCTCTACCCCCCCATCTCCCTGTCCCTTTTTCTTTCCCTCTTGTCTCTGTCCCTCTCCAGCTTCCCTTCTTCTCTCATTCTCTCCATTCATCTCCCTCTTGCTCCCTCTCTCTCTCTTTCCATCTCTCACTCTCTTCTCCCTCTCTCTCTCACTCTCTCCTCTTTCTCTATCTGTCTTTGTTCCCTCTCTCTTTTTTGTTTTGCTCCAGAAACAATCCCAACATGAAAGGAGAGATGCTGGTGTTTACCCAGGCTTCTGTTCTGCTCTGCTTTAAGTGCTGAAGAGAGGGGTTGGGGGGTACGGTACTGTGTGTGTGTGTGTGTGTGTGCGTGCGTGCGTGTGTGAGGAGTCAGGGAAAGAATGTTCTGGAATGTCTAATGAAGAACAAGAGTCCCTTAATGCAGTTAAGTGTCCCATGATGATGGTTCCTGTGAGCACTGTTTTACACACACACACACACACACACACACACACACACACAGGGAATGTAATGCCTACCGAGGATGAGTGACACACATCCACAGAAAGCAGAGTGATACATGAAGAGTAAAAAGAAAGAGTGTGAGAGAGTGTATTGAAAAGAGTGGAGAATGTGAGTGAGGCAGAAGCACCGAGAGAGAAACAGACGGAATGAGCTATATGAAGCAATGCAGATGAAAACGAGAGGAGTGGAGAGAGAAAGCTGCCTATGCAGCACTGAGCAGAGAGAGAGAGAGAGAGAGAGAGAGAGAGAGAGAGAGAGAGAGATAGAGCAAAGGAGAAAGACAGAGATCACATAGAACATCATACACATGTTCCACATACATAACTAACTCCATCAACATTCATTGCATGCACACACACTAGGGCTTTGACTCCAATTTTAAAAATTAAAGATATTCGAACGAATTTTAGGGATCTCTTAATATTCGAAACTATAGCCTATGGAAATAATTTTTTGTAAATGTATTTGGTTGTAAACGTTGTTTTCAATTCAGATTCCGAGGTTTTTTCCACGTCTGGTGAAGTAAAATCGCGAGCTCATTAGCAAGGCTATTATTGGTCATCTGGGCTCCTGTAGGCGACGTTAGCATCCTTGCTGGTTCACGCTTAGTGAGCTGAGCTCCCACATAGACATAATAGACACTTTATTACTTTATTTTAAACTTAACCTTCCTCTGATTTTAATCACCTCAGTTATCAATCAAAGCAAACAGGGAAAAGAAATGGCAACACAATCATGAAAAACACTCAAAAAAATAAATGTGCAGACAAGTCTGAATGAAAAGCAGCACTGGTTGAAGCCTGGAAAAAGTAGCCTAACGTTAGCTTAATTTTCTAGTTTATCATTGTCCTGGTTAGACTGTTCAGTTTCCCCCATAGATATATACACTAGATGTCGCCTTCTGCTTCTCAGCATGCGTCAACACCGCCGCCATCTTTGTACAGGGATCTGAAGCGCTAAACTAGTTCTCCTGTATTGTCAGCGTTACCTATTTAGCGACGTTTGGCCATCCCCAGCGATAGAAAACCTTTTTAGCGATTAGCGACAAATTTGGGAACTTCTCACAATGATGGCAGATCGGCTTCTTTGTTGTTGAAACGTAAGAAAATCACCTTTCTCATGGCTTTGTCATTTATGAATTCAGCTACATCTCGTTTGCCCATGGCACTGACCCATGATTATAAAAGTAACGACTGGCGTAGCCTATGTAGTAGCAGAGGTAAATGTTCTACAGATCTACAGCAACTTCTGGTGAGATTACAACTTACATGAGTAAACGAGACGAGGGGTATGTGGCCTCAACCAGAGCCTGTCTAGAAGAGCCTGTTTACTTTTATTGTATCGAACCTGGTTGCAGTTTACTCATTGTTCCTCTAGGGGCCGCCGCTAGCTAGTGCAGAATGAATGGGAGTCTATGGGGCTAGACGGGTAAAATGTATCTTTATTATCGTCTTAAGCTTAGTTTTCTCTAGACTCAACCATAAATACATGCCTGTCAGTTGGAACAACCCAAAAAACTAGACAATTGCTTGAGATTTTGACGATTTATGGTGATTTTATTTTCGCTAGATCTTTGCCCAGATTGACGCTAATGCATTATAGAGGAGTGGATCACTGAAGCAAGATGGCGTCTCGATTGACGCATTCGTTCCAATGAACAGCAGTAGTCAAGGCGACATCTAGTGTATATATCTATGAGTTTCCCCACGTGTGTTTAAGTTTCAAATGAATACCTTTTCTCCTTGGGACAGGCCCGTTTGAGTCTTGGAAAATACTTTTCCATTTGCATCAGGATTGAGATGATTACAACTTAGCAGTCAATTTGAATGCAACAGTTTTGAACAAATTCGTGCAGCGTGCTAATGATGCTAACCGGATTGGCAGACATGCGCCTGTTGAGAGGGAGAGAGAGAGAGTGCACAGGGGCAAGGAGAGTCTGTGTTGAGGTAGGCCTACTTCTATCGCCTACTCTGGTAGAGTTTGACATACTACAATGCAATATATATAGCCTATTTATTTATGGACAACGTAAAGGCAGGAGGTGTGTGTTGCTTTTAATTATGAATGTTCTATCGAACGTATTTTTTATTGATATCGATTACATGTCTATTGCGATACATATCGCTATCGTTTTATCGCCCAGCCCTGTGCTCAATAATAACAATTTTAACACGCGCATAAATACTCAGCCTTTAGTGCACGTAGTCTATTGACATTGACTGATACACTGCCCTCTGGTGGACAGAACATATAGAACTTAAGTTTGATACCAATATCGGTCTTACTGAAGACATTTAATGGTTAAAATATATTAACACATATTCGAATATATTCGAATTTTAATATTAATAAACAAACGAACTTCGAATATGATTTTTGGGCAAAAGTCAAAGCCCTAACATGCACACACACACACACACACACGCACACACACACCTTCAAGTCACCTATGTACTGTAGCTTTCAAGGATTTTGTGACCAATTTTCAAATACCCGAGGGAAATATCTATACACACATATGCACAGCCTTATCCTCTAAGTCAAACAATCATTCTGACTACAGGCACCCCCTCTCACACAAATGCGTGCAAGCAAGCAAACACACACACACAATGATGGTAAAAGTAAATGTGACCCAACAATGGTGTTATTTCAGTGACCACCACATTTCTCTCACCACTAGTTTTGCGAAAGGACAGGTAAAAAGTTAGTCAAAGGAAGTGTGCCTGGTTGTTAGTGTGTGTGTGTGTGTGTGTGTGTGTGTGTGTAGGCTTTTGAACATGTCTGTGTGCACACGTGTGGACACACTGCTCCACTGAGTGCGTGTGCATGTGCACCTATGTGTGAGTGTTCATGGAAGTACAGTATGCTTGTGTGTTTGTGTAAGTTGGTGCAACCCAGATGTGCAACTGTAAATTGTGAGACCATCTGCCCACTTACAAACACATCTGCACACATGCTTTACACTCCAATCACCACATGTCAACACACCTAACACACACACACACACACACACACACACACACACACACTCTCTCTCTCTCTCACTCTCCTCCCTCTCTACACCATTCATTCATCTTTTTATTCATTCATGCTTTTATTCACCCCTTTACTCAAGAACAAATGAACGAATGAATTGCCTCTCAGTGTAAATGTGTGCATTCAGAGTTAGAGTTTTGGCTTTGAGAGGAGAGGAGATGGGATGCTCTTCAGCTATGTGGTTGACTAAGTATGGCTATAAGGGGAGCCTAGAGTGTGTGTGTGTGTGTGTGTGTGTGTGTGTGTGTGTGTGTGTGTGTGTGCGTACTTTACCGGTCAGTGGATATACAGTACGCTTGTGTGAGTATGCAAATGTGTAGATGTACGCATGCATCTAACTATGTGTGTGTGTTTAGGTGGTTTGGGGGAGGGGGGGGGTGTATATCACCAAGTGTATATGTGCTCACGTGTGTGCATGTGTGTGGGGCAAGATTCCATGGGGGGGGGTGGTACTGGTGATCAGGAGCTTGTGTATGTTCCGCAGGGTGTGTGTATGTGTGTGTGTGTGTGTATGTTGCATTAGCATGTCTTGCATTAAGAGATTGAGCCAAGAATAGATTATGCTTCAGGCCTGTGTTCACGTGATGCCAAGCACTAACATGCTACCATGTAGCATGGAGGCGAAGATGGTGGAGGAGACCAAGGCAGATGGTTGCTCCTATAAGATTATGGTTTACAATTAACAGGTATCCATGAGACATGGTCTGGTTTAATTATACAGGATGACAAGGCATTTTCTAAAGTGGTCTAATTTTGAGGGTCTATTGCATGAATACTCAATACTTCAACAGTCTGACAGACACACATGCAACAGTGAGGGTGCCAAGAGAACATGATGTATTAGATATAGCAAATGCACACACATACTAAGACACATACTTATGGTTTCAACTCCTAGGCTAAATATTATTCAGTCAGATCATGCTACAGGAGTCATTATGCGATCACAAGTCACACAAATCAGTACGTGTGTGTAACTCATCCTGGTCAACAGTGACTTGAGTGTGTGTGTATGTGTGTGTGTGTGTGTGTGTGTGTTGTGACCTAGTTAGACACATCTGAGTGTTCTGGTGTTGTGGTAGTCAAGCTTGAGTGTGGCTGATACAGGCCTACTGCAGAGGTTCAGGCTAACACTGGCCCAATGCCACTAGCCCTATGACATCATCACCACAGCTGAGTGTGTGTATGAGTGAGAATGTATGTGTGAGAATATGTGTGTGTGTGTGCGTGTGTTGATCTCAGTGCTCTGGTGTTGTAGTTGAAGTGAGCGGGATCAGAGCCAGGCCTACCGCAGAGGCTCAGCCTGACCACTGGCCCACTGCCATTAGCGCCATCATCACCACAGCTGAGAGAGCAACTAGGCAACCCACACCATCACACACACACACACACACACACACACACACACACACACACACACTCACTCACATAAAAAAAGCTGCCACAGTGCTGTGTGTGTGTGTGTGTGTGTGTATCCTGGCTTTGAATTGTGATATATATGGAATAGCGACCCAGTATATGATATGACAGTAAGAGACTGTGACTGTGTTTTATGTCTGTGTACATTGGGTCTGATGTCTGTATGAGTGCTAGTGTGTGTGTGTGTGTGTGTGTGTGTGTGTGTGTTGCTTTGCTGTATGAATCAGAGAGCCGTGTGTTGCTTGTCAGGGTGTGGACAGTATCCTTCCTGATGTCTCCAGACTTCATGTGCTTGTGTGTGTGTGTGTGTGTGTGTGAGTGTGTGTGAGACAGAGAGGGCATACACAAGGCTATGCCGAGTGTCAATCTGTGTCCTCTCCACTGCTCCACCCTCTCTTTCTCACACACACACACACACACACACACAGCAAGCTCTGATGCTGACTGTCGCAAACCAAAAGATGTGGAGTCACAACATTTCATCCTCCACCCTCACTTCTTCCTCACCCACCCACACACACACACAGACACACACACACACACACTGCAACAGAAATGCCGTCGTATCTGATTGGCAAGTTGAGTCACGCAGCAGCGCTGTGATTGGTCAGGCACCAGCTGCAGAGCACAGCTCTAGCTTTACTCAGCAATAAACTCTCTCTCCCTCCCTCTCTTTCCCCTCTCCCTCCCTCTCTCTCTTTCCCCCTCCACTTTCCCTTCCCATCTCGACTTTGCTGTTCAACCCCATAGTTTTCCTGCTCACTCACTGGAGGCTTTTTTCAGCATCCGAGCCTTTTCTTCTCTTTTCACTGGAAATCTTTTCATTCATTTATCTTCAGCCTTCTCTCAGCTCGCTCTGGTTCAATCTATTACCACTGTGCTTTTCTTTCCCACTCCTCCTCTCTCTCACTGCCCTTTCTTCTACCTCTCTTTTTTCCCCCCACTTCTCTCACCCTTCCTTCTCCCAGCTACTCTCTTCTAGGGCTGCAACAATGAATCAATTGATCGGTCAGCTGTCAATTAGTAAATTATTCCGCTATTTCGGTAATCAGTTAATTGATTTCTGTCAAATTTTAAGGAAAAAACACTGATTGATTCTCTGATTGCAGTTTCTTTAACTTGAATAATTTAGTCTATGACAGCCAACTTAATATCTTTGGTACGTGGACAAAACAAGGCATTTGAGGACCTAATCTTGGGCTTTGGGAAAAAACAATTTTTTCCCCATTTTCTGACATTTTATTGATCAAATGATTAATCGATTAATCAAGAAAATAAATTGACAGATTAATCGACTATGAAAACAATCATTAGTTGCAGCCCTACTCTCTTCTCCCATTCTCTCTCCTACTTCTACCTCCCCCTCTCCCTCCCTCTGCCTCCCCCCTCCCTCCCTCCCCCTGTTTCTCGTGTCATACTCAGTGGTTAATGTCTCAGACTGCAGTAGAATCAGCTGTGAGAAGGAACAGAGCACCGAGCCCAGAACCTGCCCCTGTACAGGAACAGGAACGACTGACCCATCACACGGTCACGTGCCCAGAACCTGCCCCTGTACAGGAACAGGAACGACTGACCCATCACACGGTCACGTGCCCAGAACCTGCCCCTGTACAGGAACAGGAACGACTGACTCATCACACGGTCACGTGCCCAGAACCTGCCCCTGTACAGGAACAGGAACGACTGACCAATCACACGGTCACGTCACGTCACGTCACGACTGGAAAGCGAGCAGTGGCTTGTGACATCACACTACATGGCCTGGATGTTTGCTGCTTGTCTCTTTTTTTCTCCATTTCTTAAAAAAAGTGCATAGTACTTTTGCTCATATTCTCAGACTTTTATTTTTTATTTTTGTATTATTTTCGTTATAAAAAAACCTGCAACCAACCGTGAATAACTGTGACGTTATTTCCAGACCACATAGCCCGGCTCCCTTCTTACCATAATTTTACTGATGGAGACATTTGTAATTTTCATCATTTAATGATCATAAGGGAGACTCCTATCAGGCAGTGAGAGGCATTGACTCTAATGTTAGCTCCTCTCTCCCTGGTGCAGACTCATGGGGCCGCTAGGCGCTAGCGTTAGCTCCTCATCTCCATCTGCTATGCTGCTAAATCAGGAACAGGAGGTACCTGGAGAAAGCCACAGGGATAACTGACTGAAAGTACTGGGTCAGCAATGCCACCCACGTATGGAGGAAATGTAGGAAATGTAGGGCAGTCGCTACCCATGCTGTTTACCAATACAACCATTTGGGGCTTCAGTAGAAGAATTTCTGATGTAATATTAACCTCTACCCCAAACTCTACAAATGTAAACATCAAACACACACACACACACACACACACACAAAAACACACACACGTCAGCATCTACATTCCATCCTTACAGCCCACACAGAGATTCATGAGACTGAGGCGGAGCAGTAGTCAATCAACCTGCAGTGTGTGTGTGTGTGTGTGTGTGTGTGTGTTTTCTATGTTGGTTCCATCTCAGACTGTCAGTGATGGATGCCATCCATGTTTCTGTCATGAGTGTGCTATCGTGTGTCTGTCTGCCAGCGTGTGCGCTCGTGTGTGTATGTCTGTATGTGTGTGCTGTGTGTTTGGTGTATTTGTGCCATGAGTGGGTCGGTCCTATATGCAAATCCTCACAAATATGCAAAGAATCAATACACACACTAATATGTAAACTCTCACATACAACCATCATGTACTCCCTAAAACAACAAACACACCCCCACACACATAAGAATCATAGCACCATTCTGACACTTACACACAGAACCCACTCACAACCCTGTACACACTTACTCTCACACACAGACCTACATGCATATACCCATTCATGCGTAAATATGAATATGCTCATACAAAAGTAGAACACACACACACACACACACAAGTGCATGTGATGAACACATCAGATGAGAGACCTGGCAGTGTCACTGCTGTGGCCAATGCTACTGGACTGGGGCTTCTAATGCAATGTCTTAGAGAGAGTATTATCAGAGGAAAGAGAACAGCCAAAGCCCAAAGTCAGCAAATGCAAATCAGCAAAAACACCACTGGGCCACCTCCAGTCAGGGTCATTATATAAACACAGATTCACTTCCCCACCAAACAGGATATCTCCTCAGACAACACCACATGCTAAAGTATGCAGTTTGTTTGTTTTTGGGATTTGCATGTCCACTAACATCATTCAAATCATCAACTTAACAAACCATAAACCTCTGCTAATCAATCTTAAGTGCTGTAAGTGATGCACTTCATTAATGCTTTTCATATTACATTGCTTCACTGTGTCGCCATCTAATGTGCACCAACCCTTCCCGCCTCATCCTCTCTGCATTGCAGCAGCAGCAGCGGCGGTAGCTGGGTGTGACCGAAGCATATACGCCGGGGCCCTCGAAACAGCACCTGCTAGCGCGCTAACATGCTAACAGCTAAGAGGGGGCGAGCGATGGGGAAGGTGGCTCCACTTTGTGTCCACTCCGTCCTCTCTGAGCTCACGACACGACTGCAGTGCTAAAAGCTGACCAGACTCGAATTCTGATTCAGGCTCCTCGGGGTCCAGTCTGGCTTACTGCAACTAAGTGGCCTCCTCTGTGGAGAGCCAGGGACAGACAGCAGGAGAGTCCAGCAACCATGGAGGAGAGAGAGAGAGAGAGAGAGAGAGAGAGACAGAGACAGAGAGAGAGGAGAGAGAGAGACAGAGAGAGAGAGAGACAGAGAGACAGAGAGAGAGAGAGACAGAGAGAGAGAGACAGAGAGAGAGGAGAGCGAGAGAGAGACAGAGACAGAGAGACAGAGAGAGAGGAGAGAGAGAGAGTACTAATACTAATACACTCTTTCAGCCAAGCTCTGCTTTTAGATTAAATCTCAACCATTATCCAGAAATCTAAAGAAAAATATTTGGAACATTGGCATAATGAAACAAAAAAACAAAACAAACTAGAATGTTATCGGTCCATAAAATCTAAATATGAATTAGAAGAATATCTCTCTACTGTCAGAGATATAAAGCAGAGACAGATCTTGACCAAATACAGACTCAGTGACCACAGCCTAGACATAGAAAAAGGCAGACTAAGAAAGTCATGGTTGCCAAGACAGCAAAGAGTCTGTGGTCACTGTACGGTGAGGTTGAGACGGAGGTGCACTTTCTTCTTCAATGTAAGAAATATGAATTTATTAGAGATACCTACTTTGATAAATTTACCAACCTAATCCCGGAGTTCCGAAACCTGGGAGAACAGGAAGTACTGTCTGTCTTACTTGGACAGCAAGGACAGACAGCAGCTCATGCTGCTAAATATGTCACTGAATGCCATAGAGCGAGGGACAGTGATTAGACACTATACACATGAAATACTTACCATTTTCAGCAAACACACACACACACACGTTTATATGTATAAATGTCTTATCTATCGTATGTTCTGTATTGTATTGTTTGATGTCCTGCTCTGGCAATGCAAAGAAATATTTGTCATGCCAATAAAGCTACCTTGAATTGAATTGAGAGAGAGAGAGAGAGAGAGAGAGACATACAGACAGAGAGAGAGACAGAGAGAGACAGACAGAGAGAGAGAGAGACAGAGAGAGAGAGACAGGGAGAGACAGACAGACAGAGAGAGAGAGAGAGACAGAGAGAGAAAGACAGGGAGAGAGACAGAGAGAGAGATTTGTGATGACTGAGATGGAGGGGAGATCGATACAAAGAAAATTGACGGGAGAGAAAGGCAGAGAAAAGTAGCATTCAGAACAGCCATGAGAGAGGGAGAGAAGGAGGGATAGAGACAGGCACTCTTACACTTATTCTACAGCACTTAGGATGAGGTGCATTAACACACACACACACACACACACACACACACACACACACACACACACACACACACACACAGTCACGCTCTCAGCATGAGGTACATAAACACACACATGCATTCCTATTATTCAGCCTTCTAAAGTTAGCTGCATCCACACACACACCTAACTGGAGGAATGAAAAGCTGTGAAGTAGATTGTGGGGGCCTTAAGTGCTTAGCGGTAGTCCTCTATGCAGGTCCCCACAGAGCCATCAGACACAGCCTTCAAATGGACGGCTAGAGGAGAGGAGAGGAGAGGAGAGGAGAATAACGGTCACACTGCAGTAAACTGCAGAAGAGAGAACTTGTGCGCGCGCACACACACACACACACACACACACACACACACGGATAGATGTAAGCACAACACAACATACACACAACACAAATACAAATACACCAACACACACACAAACAGTTGTAAGCACTGTCACCACACTCACACACACAGATGTATACATCATCACGCACACATACACACACTGACACACAAAGACAGATGCACACAGACATACAGTACACATCATTAACATGCTGCTGAGGAGGGAAACTGAGGAATGTAGGTCAGGCTTTAACGAATAGGACATGCATACACACACAGCTCCAAACTGCACTCTTAAGTGTGTGTGTATGTGTGTATGTATCTATGTGTGTGTGTGTGTGTGAGAACCGTGGCCTTCCTGTGACATACACTCACTGTTCTAACACGAGTGAGTCAGCGGCACCATGGAGAACAGGTGGAGTGGAGCTCAGAGCACCAGAAGGGCCCTGCTGTAGGAGGAGAGGACCGCTCGCTCACACACAGACACACACACACACACACACACACACGTACACACACACACATATGGGAATGTGCTACTAGAATGTGCTAAAAAGTCAATTTTAAATCGAAAATCAAGTTATTTTTATTAAAAACATGTGTTTAAGCCATATCGCCCAGCCCTATGTGCTACCATACTCGTGTAGACACATGCCACATAGTCTCCTATTGTAAAGACAGGTGTAATAAATACCTAGTGTACCCAACACCTGTGGGAGTATGCCTTCCTCTGTAAGTCTGTACATGTGTATGTGTGTGTGTGTGTGTGTGTGTGTGTGTGTGTGTTTGTGTGTGTGTGTGTGTGTGTGTGTGTATGGCACGTGTGGTGTGGCACAAAGGTATTGACTGCAGACAGGATGATTAGAAAGAACACTTAAGAAGTTCTCTCTGAGGAACCGCACCATTCTAAAACGAGTCACCTCTTCTGAGAAGGCCACAGAACACCCAGCGCAGGGCGCTTTGAAATGGATCACACGCACACCTGATGAAACCAAAATTACCTGTGAGTTCTAAATGACAAGAAAAGAAGCACGGCTCGCCTTCCTTTGTAGATGATGAAACCCTCTTAAGTTGAGGCTTCCAACATGGAAGCTCACCATCTCAATCACCCTGTATTCTGCACCTACAGAAGTACCGACCTAAAACGGTGCACTGAGGAGCTGTTCTGCACTGTGTTGCAGAGAGTCAGGTGAGCTGTATAGCTGGAGCTCATCATAAGACTACAGGTTTAGGTGGGCTGATCTCCACTGATAGGGAATGGATTTTGAAACACAAAGCCACAAGTGATGAGCTTTGTGCTGTGACAATGTGCTAGTGAGTATCCAAGAGGATGCTGGGATGTGGTATGAAGACATGAGTATAAAAAAAACTAAGGAAATATCATGGCTGTAGATTACTGCAGGGTCAGGTAATTGAAATGATAATGGAGGTACATTTTCTACACCTATAAAGGTAGAAGAAAAGCCTTTAAAGTTGAAATCTTTAGGGTAAACAAGAATAAGAGACACAGGGTAATGTTGGCATGGGAATTATCTGTGTGTAAAAGGGACGTAGAGGCTTTCTCTATTACAAATTAATCGGCTAACAGAAAGATCACTAACAGACTCATTGCAGAACTTCTGTCAATGACAGTGCTCACATACAGTACAGTTCACAGCAACATCACTTATGCCAACATCACCAACATTTACATCCCCTAGAATCTTAAATGTTAGGCTTAATAGTTTAGTATGTTCACTGCAGATATATAGCCAGCTAGTTAGCAAGCTAAAGGTCTTAAAGCAAAGCTAAATGTTACCACTACCAGCCAAATTAGTGTAGGCCTATCTAACCAACTGATTACCATTTCAATGATGCAATCCCTGTCTTAGGCTAATACAGTGGTTTTCAAAGTGGGGGCCGCGAGGGGGTGCCAGGGGGGCCTCAGCAAGTTGAATAAAAATAAAAGCAACAAATAAATACATTTGAAAAATGTTAAATATACCTATTACTATGAGGGTTGTTTTATAATGCCATTATAATAATTTGTCGCATATCTGAACATTATATGTTCCATGATAATGACTGGGAATAATAGTAGAGTTATAGCTCTCATATAGCAGAAAGCCCCAAATGTAATATTTGCACACTGTATGTGCCATCGTGAAGTGCTTGTGGCTAAAATAATTATTAGGATTAGCTTAATGTATTTTTAAATTTGCCGTAGTATTGTCAATGGGTTTAATAACACATCAAAGGGGTCCTTGGCCAGAATCTAGTGGTATTTGGGAGGCCTTGTCGTGGAAAAGTTTGGGAACCCCTGGGCTAATATATACTAAATTTTATATGCTTACCCAATAAACTACTGCTGCAGGTGATGCTAGAGTTACATACAGTAGGTTATACATGGAATGTGAGACATTTGGTATGATGACTAAAACATACTATGTATGTAGGTCACATAAAGCATTACCATATAATCTAGAAACAAACAAACTAAACGAGTCCACTACATCACTGTGGGACTATAGGAACAACACAGATTTTGCTTTGCCCTAAGGATGGGTTCATCAGACCATCCAAAGTCTTCTAGAAGGTTCTAAATTCACCCAGGATCATTATTCACCAATGTCAAAGGGTTTTCACATTCTCTGGTCTTCTATTGACTCCTCACCTGTCCACAGTATGCCCTTAATCTTCATATACAGTACATCAATATATCACAGCTGACTGACAGCTGTCAGTCTTCAGCAGATAAAGCATGCACATGTTCAAACAGATAAAGGTTATTCTTAAAA